>NW_016847987.1:0-986 GCF_001698545.2 Rhinopithecus bieti | reverse complement strand
GTATTTAACATGATTTATTTTACTGTGAACTTCCACAATCTTTGAATTTTGAGTTTATTTTTGGGCTGATAGGGTCACAAAGCATATTCATTAACCAAATCTTTACAGAGATCTGCTGTAATTTTAAAAAATCATAACTGTGATAGTGATAACAATAATAGCAACATTTTGTGATTACTATATCTTGTATTAAGGCTTTACATTCCATTTCTTCTCATAACACAGTGAGGTTAAGTGTTATAATTCCTCTTTTAAATCATGTCATGAAGAGGTTTACTAAGTTGCTCAAAGAAACACATTTAGTGTTGGAGCCAAGGTCTGAACCTGACAAAATCTGTCCCCTTAAGGGACACTTAAGACCACTCCTAGTTGCTAGTGATACAAATAGTTTGAAGAGAAATACATAGTATCTTTAATATGTTTAGAAGTCCATTGGGGAAGGTAGACATTCAAATAGTGAACATATAGTATAAAAACTATAAATATACTATAAATGGAAATATATGTGAGTTGTAATGGGAATATAGGGAGAATAGTTCCCTATGCCATTACTTATTTGTCTTTTAGTGTGAATTTTGATATTACCTCATTGGTGACCTCAACCAAAATTGGTTTACAATTTTCATTTATGGTATGACAAAGATAGGGGAAATTTTTTTACTGCTTAAATAATGAATACCTGACATATACCTGATACAGTATCTTCCTCTGAGAGAAAGGTGAATAATGATTTGAATCTGGAAGGAATCCCTTAGCTTTCAAGATTAAAGTGTTCCAGTCCCCTTTAGCCTCCACTCATTCATGCCCTATGATGCTAGTTTCCTTAGGGTCCTATCCTTATTTGTCATCTATTCTTGCTTATAAGTCCTACTTCAGCTTATATTTATGCTGCTATTATTCATCCCCAAGGCTGTGTTCACAGGGGCTAAAACGTGTAAATTACCAAAAAAAAAAAAAAAAAAAAAAAAAAAATTTTTTTTTTTTTG
>NW_016847986.1:0-1583 GCF_001698545.2 Rhinopithecus bieti | reverse complement strand
TTTATAATCCTTTGGGGATATACCCAGTAATGGGATGGCTGGGTCATATGGTACTTCTAGTTCTAGATCCTTGAGGAATTGCCATACTGTTTTCCACAATGGTTGAGCTAGTTTACAATCCCACCAACAGTGTAAAAGTGTTCCTATTTCTCCACATCCTCTCCAGCATCTGTTGTTTCCTGATGTTTGAGTTTTAAATGTATATAAGGTGCTTCAACCAGTGCCTAATACATAATAAGTATTCAATGTTGATCACATCATTTGATCTGTGAAGTCAGGATACTAGGAACCTTCCAGGGTGATCTCTGCTGAAGCAGAGCACGTACAGAAAGAAATTATACTTAATTTTGCCAACCCATAGTCTGGTTCCAAGTCTGGTTCCCTCCCCAAGGGAGGGACTCCAGACCTTGCAAAAGCACCATTAGTCATTGCTGATCTGCACAGATCATGAGTATCTCATTCCAACACCATTTTAGTGAGCAACAGCTACTTCAGAGTTAGCCAGTGGGAAAGAAGCAATCCCTTCTACTGCAGTAACACCAACAAAAACCTGTCACTGCTCATGCCAGACCCAGTGAGAAACATTCCCACCCACCCCAGGTGGCCCAGCCCCTTCCCCACTAGTCAGCAGGTCTATGGATTATTGGTTCCAGTGGATTCATATATGGAACATTTATATGTATTCCTGAATTACAATGCCTCTGAGCCTCCCACCTGCACCCCATTCCTACTTTCAAAAAGCAACCTCATATGCACTCACACACCAGTTTTCCACTGCAATCTAAAAACACAAAAATTGCCAAGTTCTTTCTCTCTCTGGCTTCAGATTGAGGTGCAGGAAGCCACATAAACTAGCCACAGCTGAGAGTGTCTCTTCTGAGGATGCCTGTGATGGTATTGAGGTACCATCTCCCAATGTCCACAAAGTGACCAGTTCCGGGGCTGCCCCAGTTGAGGTGGATTCTGCACAGGACCAGCTCTTCTCCATCGCTGCATCAATCTTCCCCATCAATCACAAAATCTCTCATCCAAACAGTTCTGCAGACAGCATTGTTTATAAAAGCCAAACATTGGAAACAATGCAAATGAGTTTTTTAAATTGTCATTTATTCACATAATGGAATACCACAGAACAGTGAAAATGCACAAACACTCCACACAATAACTTGCATGAATTTCACAGATATAAAGTTAAGTGAAAGAAAACACTCATTTAAAAGTATTTTGTTTGTTTGGCTTTGGTTATTTGGGTTTGTTTTGTTGTTGTTGTTTTGTTTTATTTTGTTTTTTTTTTTGAGACAGAGTCTTTCTCTGCTGCCTGGTCTGGAGTACAGTGGCATGATCACAGCACGATCATCCAGTCTCTACCTCCTATGCTCAAGTGATCCTCCTGCCTCAGCCTCCCAAGTAGCTGGAACTACAGGCATGCAAAACCATGCCCAGGTGATTTTTAAATTGTTTGTAGAGATGAGGTTTCACCATATTGGCCAGGCTGGTCTCCAACTCCTGACCTCAGGTGATCTACCCACCTTGGCCTCCCAAAGTGCTGAGATTACAGGTGTAAGTCACCTTTCCTAGCCAAA
>NW_016847985.1:0-1586 GCF_001698545.2 Rhinopithecus bieti | reverse complement strand
GAAGATTCAGTTTTCTTTTTTTGGCCATTATCTACATTTGCCAGAGACTAAAGATAATTCCTACCAATCCCGTGTAAGATAACAAAACATTTATATGAGACCCCAATTTTTTTTTTTTTTTTTTTAAGAAAAGTAATCAACTTTGGACCTTGTAAATTAAGTATGTTTCTGGAAACCCCATAGTTGAGCTTACTAGGGAATAATTCTGAACTAGCCCTAGCTGGACTGCAAAGGCCAATCACTCACACAGTTCATCTCTTGCGCAGCTGGGCGGGAGCTACGGAGGGTAGTAGAGTTCCACGCAAGGGCAGTCATATTCGGGGCCAGTTGGACTAGGTTTCCCTTGATTAGAATTCAAGGTGTTCTTATTCAAAGGCATCATCATCTCCCTGCCCTAACTCTCCACACTTGTCCTCAGTGCAGCTGTAGAGCCCACTTCCTTGCCCAGTTTCTAGTCAATACCTGCCAAAGCGGTTGACGAAGAGTCCGACGGAAAAGGAGCCGATCATACCCCCGACGGAGAATATGGCCACAGACAAGGACCAGAGAGACGTGAGCAGCACCTCAGAGGGAAGGGCATTTGCCTTCTCCGTCAAAGTTTTCTTGATAAATTCCTTTATGATCTGCAAAATAAAAGGGTTGGTGGGAGGACACACTATTACAGTTGGATGAGAACAAAAGATACAAATATGCTGGGCGCAGTGGCTCACACCTGTAATCCCAGTGCTTTGGGAGGCTGAGGCGGATGGATCACCTGAGGTCAGGCGTTGGAGACCAACCTGACCAACATGGTGAAACCTCGTCTCTACTAAAAATACAAAATTAGCGGGTTGTGGTGGCAGGCGCCTGTAATCCCAGCTGTTCGGGAGGCTGAGGTAGGAGAATCGCTTGAACCTGTGGGGCGGAGTTTTGCGGTGAGCCGAGATAGCGCCATTGCACTCAGGCCTGGGTGACAGAGCGAGACTGCGTCTCAAAACAAACAAACAAAACAAGTATTAGGGATTATTTCCTCCCTAGAGAATCAAGGGAATAAATAGACGGGAATGGAAGAGGCAGGTAACATTGGAGTTAATGTTAACTCTCCCTGGAATAGTAATTTTTCATTTGTCCTGAATATCCCAGTAGGTGGCAGCACTGATGTTCACCCCGGCCCTCTGCTAAGCGAATCCAACTTCTTTGTACCTAACCCCTAAGGGATAATACAGGAAGTGTATCACTATGGGTGAAAGAGTGGGAGGAAGAACAGCACCGCCCAGGGTTCAGGGAGTAAATGAGCTTTTTGCTTGGATTAAATGACCCCACTAATTTTCCCCACCAATATTGTCTCCATCTTCAGTCTTGGACAGGACAGATACAAAGTTTGTCTTAAAATCCACTAGTTTGGGGAGGGACCTTCACTAACTGTGTTGTCCAGGATGGTGTTTAACTCCTGGGCTCAAGTGATCTTTAGGCCTCAGCCTCCGGAGTAGCTGGGACTCCAGGCAGGTGCCACCGTGCCTGGCCTTGAATTCTGATTTCTTGAAACTCTACTTAAAGGAGTAACTTCCCTATTCCAGATTCTAATTCTTGTGGCCTGGTACTCACTA
>NW_016847984.1:0-213 GCF_001698545.2 Rhinopithecus bieti | reverse complement strand
TCCATTTATCTATTTTGCCTTTTGTTGCGATTGTTTTGGTGTTTCAGTCATGAAGTCCTTGCCCATGCCTATGTCCTGAATGGTATTGCCTAGATTTTCTTCTAGGTTTTATGGTTTTAGGTCTAACATTTAAGTCTTTAATCCATCTTGAATTAAGGTGTAATGACGGGATTCAGTTTCAGTTTTCTATATGTGGCTAGCCAGTTTTCCCAG
>NW_016847983.1:0-1507 GCF_001698545.2 Rhinopithecus bieti | reverse complement strand
CATCAAATGACAATTATAAGCTATAAACTCAAATCATTATTTTAGTAGTATAGTTACCATTCATTGAACTCCTATATATGCCACATACTTGCTAAATCTTCTATTTTGAAGTATAAATTGTTAAGTTGAACCCTCCTAACAAACCTCTGTGTTTGGCTTCATTATATCATTCCAATTTAAGTTGAAGAAAATAAGGTATATCAGTGATTTAAGGTCTTGCCCAAGGTCATTAAACCAGTAAATGGCAAGACTGGAATCTCTACTGAGGTTTATTGAAGTCCACGGCCTGATACCTTCTCCTCTGTACTCTACTGTTTTCAAAAGTAGTTTTTTTCAAGCTCCAAAATTACTTTGTATGTTCATTATTAGGGTGTAATACATCTATTAAACTTAAATATTCTTGAGTCAATGCATTCAGGAACTTGCCTAGTGGTTGTTTAGGTGAAATACTGGCACTATTTTGCTGTCAATTTATTTTTTTCACTGAAGGCTTTCCAGAGAAAAGGATTATTGGAACACACACACACACACAATTTCTTTCAAGACATGGGCTAATGCAATGGTTGGGGCTTGAAAGTCTGAAGTCTGGAACTTTCAGACAGGAGTGAGGAAGTAGAATTTCCTTTTCAGCAAAACCTTAGTTTTGCTCTTAAGGTATTTCAACTGATTGGATGAGGCCTACCTATCTTATCAAATATAATCTCTTTTATTTAATGTCTGCTGATTAGAGATGTTAATAATCATTCTACCTCCGCAGCAACACCTAGATTAGTGTTTGATTAAATACCTGTAGCCTAGTCAGGTTGACATATAAAACTAACCATCAGAATACTCTATGTAGGCTGACATGCACACTCAAGCTGGAAAACTCTAAGGCAATATTCTCCACTATAAACTCTTGCAGTATTTTGTTTTACTTCTCTTACATAATTACACAGTTGATATATACTGACTTGTCAGAATGAAGTACCAGTCACTGTGTTAGATGTTGAGGATGCAAAAAAGAATAACATAACATTCCTTGCTGTCAAAAAAAAAAAGGTTACTTTACAGTTCTTAGCCTCGCTTCTTGTATGTAACATATATTTGGTGTTTGAATAAACAGGGAACAGTTTGGTACTCAAGAATCTAATGTTTATGCCCAAATCATCAACATTTAGATTATAATTCTCTTTTACTTTTTAGATGAATTTAGTGATACATATATCATGAATATTATCCTACAATCAGTGTAATACTTCTTCTGTCCAAGTATTTGATGCTTTTGGAATCAACAGGATTTCATAAAATCTATTTTCTTCAGCCAAAAAATAGTCAATTTGTGATGGTTTAATGAAAGATTGCCAAATATAGATATTTTTACATAACAAATACAAGTTGTTGCCACAATTTGCCAAAAAAAAAAACTTGATTGATTAAATGAATTCAACGGAAAGAGAAAGAGAAAGCATACCTAGGTCCTTATCATCCTGAAGGTTAATATGCAGTCACTACATCCATTGTTTCA
>NW_016847982.1:0-1745 GCF_001698545.2 Rhinopithecus bieti | reverse complement strand
GGAGTCAGGCCCGCCGTTCCTCCTTGCTGTCCAGTGTCCTGTGCAGTGATGCCCTTCTCTGCTCTAGGGGTCAGGCCCGCCGTACCGCCTTACTGTCCAGTGTCTTGGGAGCAGGTCTATGGGGCAGATCCTAACGTATTTTTCAGATACTTCTGGAGACAAGAGGGGATTTTGGCCCATTGTAGCTGGCACATTTCTGATACGTTGGGCTCTTCCTGCCTCTTATTTTGTAGTTCATATTTATTTTACCTTTTTTTACTTGTTTGTTTGTTTGTTTGTTTTTTGAGACGGAGTCTCACTCTGTCGCCCAGGCTGGAGTGCAGTGGCGCGATCTGGGCTCACTGTAACCTCCGCCTCCTGGGTTCGAGCAACTCTCCTGCCTCAGCCTCCCGAGTAGCTGGAGTTACAAGCGCTCACCACCACGCCTGGCTAATTTTTGTATTTTTAGTAGAGACAGGGTTTAGCCATGTTGGCCAAGCTGGTCTCGAACTCCTGACCTCAGGTGATCCACCCGCCTCGGCCTCCCAAAGTGCTCGAATTAGAGGCGTGAGCCACCACACCCAGCCGTATTTATCTTACTTTTAAAAAACCCTTTATTGCCTTTTATTGATTTATCATGGGTTATGTTTGTTTAAATTTTGTTTTTTCTCCTTTGTTCTCCCCATACCACCCTGGTTGAAGGTTTCACATCAGCCCTGGTCCCACTGCAAGCTTGGCCCACCGCCTCCACTCCTGCCTGCCACCCAGCCTGCCGGGTTTGGTGGAAATCTGTGAATGTAGCTTCCGACTGTTACTGTTTTGGTGAAGTCTCGATTGCCATTCTTAGAAAACGGAAAAGATGGAAATAAACTCGCTGGCCACCCCTCCTGCCCTCAGCGATGGTCATGTTCCGCGGGTACTCCGTCTCCTCTGTTTGCCTCCGTGCGCCCTGCGAGGTCACAGGCCCCTCCTTGGGTTTGCTGGGACACACTGAGGCTGTGTTTAGAGAAACGGTCTGGGAGAGAGAAACTCTTGCCCCTTCCCCCGGGATGCTTGCTGAGGGGTTGAGACAGGCACCCCATGGAATGTGGGGAGCATCTGCTTGGGGTCCACCAGCAAGAGATGTTGAATGCCAGTGTGTTTTGATCTGTTTTTAAAATCTCAGGCCTTTTGGGTGATTTCTTTGATGTTCTGAAGCCACGGTTCTGAAACACCGCTGGGTGGGGCTCTCTTCATTGACCTGATGAGCCTTTCCTGTGGGACACGTTTCTCAGGGAAGTTCTTTTTCTGTCCTCTTGGTCTGTTTTTCCTAGTATAGCATGCGTAGTAAAGTGCATGAAATGTGCTGGCCTTCCATGAACCACCTGACAAATCCTCATGAGTCAGGCTTGCAGCAGCTCAGAAAGCACCTGCTGCCTACTGGCTTCACTTAGTTTTCTGCTTCATACTTCATACCGTGGGAATCATACAGACAGGAATTTTTTTTTTTTTTTCAGACAGGAATTAAAAAAGAAAAAGACTTGTATTTTTTAGAGCATTTTAGGCTCACAGCAAAATGGATTGGAAGGTACAGAGAGTTCCCGTAGACTCCCAGAACCCCTCACCACACAGCCTCCCCCGGCCCCGTCAGCGCCCCTTCCACAGTGGTGCACGAGCTGCAGTCAGTGGCCCCTCATTGACACATCAGGATCACTCAGGCTGTATCCGCACACCCGAGCTCAGGATCACGCAGGCTGTATCCACACACCCAGGCTCCGGGTCACACA
>NW_016847981.1:0-781 GCF_001698545.2 Rhinopithecus bieti | reverse complement strand
GTATTTTATTTATTTTTATTTTTTGCAGCTATTGTAAAAGGGGTTTAGTTCTTGATTTGATTCTACACGTGGTTGCTGTTGGTGTATAGAAGAGCTACTGAATTGTGTACATTAATCTTGTATCTGGAAACTTTGCTGAATTATTTTATCAGTTCCAGGAGCTTTCTGAAGGAGTCTTTAGGGTTTTCAAGGTAAATGAACATATCATCAGCAAACAGTGACAGTTTGACTTCCTCTTTACCCATTTGGATGCCCTTTCTTTCTCTTGCCTGATTGCTCTGGCTAGGACTTCCAGTACTATGTTGAAGACGAGTTGTGAGGGTGAGCATCCTTGTCTTGTTCCTGTTAACAGAGGAATGCTTTCAACTTTTCCCCATTCAGTGTTATGTTGGCTGTGTGTTTCTCATGGGTGACTTTTATTACATTGAGGTATGTCTCTTGTATGCTGATTTTTCTGCAAGTTTCAATCATAACGGGATGCTAGATTTGTCGAGTGTTTTTTTCTGCATCTATTGAGATGATCATGTGATTTTTTGTTTTTAATTGTTTTATGTGGTATATCACATTTATTGACTTGCATATGTAAAACCATCCCTGCATCCCTGGTATGAAACTCTTTTGATCATGGTGGATTATCTTTTTGATATGTTGTTGGATTTTGATTAACTAGTATTTTGTTAAGAACTTTAGCATCTATGTTCATCAATGGTATCTGTCTGTAGTTTTTTTCTTTTGGTTATGTCCTTTCCTGGTTTTAGTATTAGGGTGATGCTGGCTTCAT
>NW_016847980.1:0-1510 GCF_001698545.2 Rhinopithecus bieti | reverse complement strand
TCCAGGCATGATATCAGTCCACTGTTTACTCCAACTATAGAGGTAATCAAAGAGGATATTTTCCTATTATCAGATGATATGTCATTTGAAAATAATGTAGCCCACGGAATAAGAACTGAGAAGGGCTAGGAACCTTAATGAATTATCTTTGCTATGTCATTTTGAATAAGCAACAATATACACAATAATATACAACCATTTGAGAAAACTATTGTTTATTTAGAAAAAAGGTTACACTGGTAGAATTCGGTAGATAAAAAAATTCTCTTTTAAAAATGTCACTGTGAAACTTTTCCAGACGAAAGTTTAGCAATACAAAGCTCCTATAGCTGTAGAATTAAAACAATTATGTTTTGATCCCCCCACCGCCAAGATTTGTCTAAGATAATTACAAGAAAAAATGGCAAGGGACAAGTGAGCGCTGGTACCTTTTTCTTTTTTAAACACGTTTAATGTTGTACATGTAATATATAAAATGATTCCTAAGCATTTCATAAGACAATGCTCCCACTTCTTTTAGTGACTAATATTAAGAACAAGCCAAATAATAAATTAAAACTGAGTTTTAAAATGAGGTAAAATCAAAATGGTTCAACAGTTGTTTATTTTCAGTTTCAATCAATAAAAAGGAAGCATTTCAGAATGGAAATAAAAACTGAACCCAGGCGATATTTAGTTAAACTAAAGTAAAACTCTGTACACAGGTAACCTTATGCAGCACATTGTGCTATAAGTATGGAACAGTTAACACTTTCAGCCATTACTGAAAATAAACATGTAGAAACTAAGCAACAAGTTAAAATACAGTAATGCACAACGTAACAATTTTAAGTTTTCCACATGGAGCAATAAAGCAGATAACTGAATAATTTAAGGAGATGCAAATGGCCCTCTTCATTCTTAATTCTTGGCAATTTACTCAGGAAAATAAATTTCTGGTCGCAGCTGAACAGTTCCACTCCAATCTCACCTGAAAGAAACAAAGTGATTATATTGATAGAGAAGAAGGAAGGAAGGAAAGGAGGGAGTAGGGGAGGAAGGGTTAGTCAAAGGAGGTAGGAGAAAAGGAAGGGAGAAGGAGAGAAGGAGAATGAAAGGAGGGAGGGAGGGGAGAAAGAAGAGGAGAAGGAAGGAAGAAGGTAAGGAGGGAGGAAGATTTAAGAAAGAAAGAAAAGTTAATGAGTTCCATCAGTAACAAAGACTTGAGTCCCCAGAAAAGGATGAAATATTTGTGTTTCTTTTTGTCCATTCTTAGAAATCATTAAAGATAAACACACTAATGATGACTTAAAAAAAAAAACTGAACATTGTGTGCATGTGGGAGAGAGGGGTGGGGGTAGGGAGAAAAAAATGGAGCAACAAGTAAAACTTTCCACAGGGGCAAGCAATAGCTTATCAAAAGTAAATAGAAAATGTAGCAAAGAAAAGTAACCTATTTTACATGATCAACAAAAAAAGAAAAATGACATCACATTTTTCACAAGGACACAATTTTAATAGTAACTTATAT
>NW_016847979.1:0-778 GCF_001698545.2 Rhinopithecus bieti | reverse complement strand
TTGGCAGCAATGCTGCTTTGTATTCTTTACTCCATTGAGATGTTTGGGTGGAGAGAAACATAAATATGGCCTACATATACATCCAGGCATAGTACATCCCCTTGAACTTAATTGTGACGTAGATTATTTTGCTCACATGTTTTCTTGCTGACCTTCTCCCTATTGTCATCCTGCCCTCCTACCTCATTCCTCTTGCTGAGATAATGAAAATAATAATCAATAAAAACTGAGGGAACTCAGAGACCAGTGCCATTGCAGGTCCTTGGTATGCTGAGTACCAATCTCCTGGGCCCACTGTTGTTTCTCTATACTTTGTCTCTGTGTCTTATTTCTTTTCTCAGTCTCTTGTCCCACCTGACAAGATATACCCACAGGTGTGGAGGGGCAGGCCACCCCTTCACAAGAGAAATCTAGAAACAAATGCAAAGAAATCATAAAATCAATTCAGGATAAGAACTGAGAAATTTACCAGAGAGATCAATATTTTAAAGAAAACCAAGCAGAAAATCTAGAACTAAAAAATTCATTGAAAGAAATATAAAATACATTGAAATAATTAATAATAAAATAATCAGAATAAAAATCTCAGAAATTGAAGACAGGTCTTTTGAAATTATCCAGTCAGACAAAAAAAAAAAAAAAAAAAAAAAAAAAAAACTAAGAATGAGCAACACCTTCAAGATGTCTGGGACTACACAGAGTGATGGAACTTATGAATTATCAGTATTCCTGAGATCACCCTCTATTATTCCATTTTTGCACTGCTATAAAGAAATGC
>NW_016847978.1:0-780 GCF_001698545.2 Rhinopithecus bieti | reverse complement strand
TGTTATCTCCATCCACAGCACCTCTTCAAACCAAACTGTGTATGGCTGAAGAAAACCAAGGATCTGGTAAGCTACAGACATGAGCAATACTTTTGGTACTGGAAAAGAATTGAGAAATTAACTCATTACCTTTAACTTTAGAAGTGAGCAAAGAAACCCAAAGAGGTTAACTATAATTAGTTCCTAGATAAGAAGTTATCTGTGTTTGCCATCTGCTTTGATGTTTGGCATCCTTATCCTATTATATATTAATTTTTAATATATAATATCCTATTTTTTGAAAGCTAACATTTAAAATCTGAATCATGTCAAATAGAAAGGGAAATACAATTTTATATACATCTAATAATGCCTGCTCTGGTCAGACATAGGTACTGCCCTGGTGAAAGAATTTCAGGCCTACAATAGAGAAATTCAGCAAAAGATAAAATACCACTTTCCTTTGCTGTTTGCAAACTGGATCCATAGTCATTTCTTCCCAGTTTTCCATTATTATTTCCTGAAGCAGAGTGAGTTACAGGAAATCACCCCCAGATAGGTGAGTTGATTATCTTTAGCACGTGGAATCTGTTACTCTCATAATGCTTATCAGCTCTGGCACAAATTGAACATATTAATCACCCCAAAAAAGAACTCTGCAAGAAGGATAGGAACCAGTGAGTTTCACTGATAATGGGAAAAGGTTCTTTTTTTAAGGAACACGTTGCTAATACTAAGTTGAAAGAAAAAGACAATTTGGGGGAGAGAGTGATAACTATAACAATGGATAAGGAAAATAAA
>NW_016847977.1:0-1877 GCF_001698545.2 Rhinopithecus bieti | reverse complement strand
TAATGCAGCAGCTCTGAAGCAAGGCCTGAGATTTTACATTTCTGACATTCTCCTTGGTGGTGATGCTGCTGCTGCTCATGAGGTCACTCGTTTAGACCAAAGAGACAGTGTATTAAGGTCTGGTTAAGTGATAACCCAGAGGAAAACAAAACAAAACAAAACATGCTTCCCTACTCTGTTTTCAATATAAAATGTAACTCTACTTTGAAGTTTGTAAATATTAAACAACTAATTTCCTTGAATTGCCTACAAATGAATATATTTTCTATAATTGGAGAAATCCTTGTAAAATAGTGAATTCTAAACCAAAACCATGAATAAAGCAGATCAGGAAGCACGCTTGATAGTGAATTCATTGTAAAGAAAGGACAGGTAACTAGAACGTAACTGAGTTGTCCTTTCCCATGGTGTATTTCTTCAGTGTCTTACAAAATCTTCAGCGACACTTATCTTGAGGGCACCTTCAGTGAGCAATTCTTTCCCAAAGCTCATCCAATTTTAGGTAGTTTCTTACAGGTTAAAGCAATAGCTAATATTTATTTTATTTTAAAAGGTCACATAGCTAATAAGTGGCTGGATCAAGATTTGAATCCAGGTAATGTGGCCATAGAATCTGTGCATGTATCCACTAACCCATACTATTTCCCAGGCTTTAATGAAAAGGAATTCTAGGTTTGGTCTATAGGGACATTTGCAGGTGACCACATGGCCCTACTCCTTAAAGCCTTTGTGTTTCTGTCACCTCTGCCACTCTGCATGTCTCCCAGCTTCATATGATGTTCTCACTTTATCACTGGTTCTAGAGTTGCACGGAATGCAAACCAGAAGCTGGGTAAAAGACAGATTCCTCTGGTCTAAAAAATCATATGTGTAAGGGCCACTGGCCAGGCAGACTCAATGTGACTACTCAATATGACCTTCCTCTAGGTTGATCTGAACACTCGCTTCATGCTCCTGAGGTATTACAGCCAGAAAACTAGCAGGTCAGCTGACTCATACAAGTGTCTTCCCCACTTAGCACTGGTTGAGGCCCATGGTGAGTCCAACACAAATGACCTGGCCTTTGAGTTTTGTCATGGTACTAATAAAATCCTTATTATTCATTATTCAAAATTTAACTTGAATAGCATAGTCCAAGAAGCTAATCAGGACCCTCTTGCAGCCACAGAAAAGTCGTTGGGCATACAGCTACCTCTCTTCAACAGGTTAGTACCTAACCTGTAAAACCTTGAACACATTAGTTACTCTTTGCTCTGCACTGACAAAGGTCAATGTCCCAATCCACAAGGTCTTAATGCCATCTTCACTATTTCTTGCTAATGCAGGTTTCACAGTGGACTAGCAAACACTACCACCACCACCACCGCTGCCACCCACACACATGTACATGTATGCACGGGCACACACACACAGGCCAGTTTACCAGTGCAATGCTAGGCTTAACAACTATTAAAATTCTTTCCCAAGGCTGGGTGCAGTGGCTCACCTCTGTAATGCCAGCACTTTGGGAGGGCGAGGTGGGCGGACCACGAGGTCAGGAGATGGAGACCATCCTGGCTAACACGGTGAAACCTCATGTCTAAAAATACAAAAAAATTAGCTGTGCATGGTGGCGGGCGCCTGTAGTCCCAGCTACTGGGGAGGCTGAGGCAGGAGAATGGCGTGAACCTGGGAGGCGGAGCTTGCAGTGAGCGCAGATCACGCCACTGCCCTCCAGCCTGGGCGACAGAGCGAGACTCCATTAAAAAAAAAAAAAAAAAAAAAAAATTCTTTCCCACAATGTTATAGGATTTACAGAACTTTCAGGAGTTTTAAATTAATTGCCATCACAATTTTACATAATATTGTCAGAATACAGTGGTTTTAAGAATGCGCCC
>NW_016847976.1:0-721 GCF_001698545.2 Rhinopithecus bieti | reverse complement strand
AAAATCTCCCTGCAATGCTGGTCATGGTTATTACATCTCTTTTGATAGCAGTAGGCACTGTCACTACAGGGGAACCCATCCTGCACATATCTATCTTCTGGACACTGATGGGATGTTCCATTGCACCATTCTGGGAGGTCACATTCATTGACCTCTTGTCTACAGAGTTCCCCTGATGGCATGAACTTGCAGTCTTTGCAACAAAGCCCAAAAGCACAGGCAGCCCCAGGCCTTAAAGTGCAGTTCAACAGACAACAGGCATCTTGTTCACACTGCTGTACGGATCCACAGTCACACTGCTCTTCTCTTTCAACCACACCATTCCCACAGCGCTTTAGCATAAAGATTTCCCCCAATCTTGGAGGATTATGCAGACATGATCCCTGGTTTAAGGTGGTCTTCATAAAATCAGCATAACTGCAGTTGGTGAATTTCTCTGTTGGCACTCTAAAAGTATTCATGATGCAACCTCTTTCCCCACAAAAACAGAATTCTTCATCATGCTGCATACCCAAAATATGACCTAACTCATGGGCCACAGTGTTGGCAAAAAGAGACCAGGTATCTCCTTGAAAATTATCAACTCCACAATCAATAGGTGGACGACATATTCCTGCAATGTAGGCTAGACCAAGTATACTTATAAGTGAATTTTAATGAACATATGTGCAGCATCATGCTGTAGTTGGGAAAGACTGATTTGTTTCCATTGAGAGAAATC
>NW_016847975.1:0-723 GCF_001698545.2 Rhinopithecus bieti | reverse complement strand
TGAACACTGTTCATGTAACACCATAAAAGTGATATTGGGAGCACATTGAAGATTATCACAAAAAGTGAAATATCGTCCATTAAAAAACAGAAAGAAGCAGTCCAAGAAACTGCTCTGTGACATGTCGATTCTTATCACAGGGTTAAAGCTTACCCTACAGTTCCCATTTTGAAAGTCAGTCTTGAGGGTTCTGCAAAGGGATAGTAAGTGGCGACCGGAGGTCTGTATGAGGCAAGGAAATGTCTTCCATCGAAAATCGGAGAGAACCTTTCTGCGCAACTCTTTTGTGTTGTTTGTATTCATCTCATAGAGTTAAATCATTCTTTTGATTGAGCAGTTTGAAATCACTGTTTCTCTGGAATCTGAGAAATTAAATTTGGAAACGTTCTTTAGAATATCCTGAAAAACAAAAAAACTCAGATAGAAAACAGAAGGAAGCTTTCTGTGAAACTGCTCTGTGTCACGTGAGTTTTGCTCACACAGTTAAGCTTCTCTTTTCATTGAACTGTATCATAACACTGTTTTTTGCTTAGTCTGCAAAGGGATATTCTGGAGGGCTTTGAGGCTTATGGTGAGAAAAGAAACGTCTTCAGGTAGAAACTGGAGAGAAGCTTTCTGAGGAGCTGCTTTGTGACATGTGCATTCCACTCACAGAAATACACTGTTCTTCTCCTAGAATATTCCGTAATCCCTTTTGGAGAAAAAGCTACCAAGAGATGTTCT
>NW_016847974.1:0-211 GCF_001698545.2 Rhinopithecus bieti | reverse complement strand
TCTGTCTATCTATCTGTCTGTCTGTCTGTCTATCAGTCTATCTATCTATCTATCTGTCTATCTATCTGTCTATCTGTCTATCTATCTATCTATCTATCTGTCTGTCTGTCTGTCTGTCTATCTGTCTGTCTATCTATCTGTCTATCTATCTATCTGTCTGTCTGTCTATCAGTCTATCTATCTATCTATCTGTCTATCTATCTGTCTATCT
>NW_016847973.1:0-1376 GCF_001698545.2 Rhinopithecus bieti | reverse complement strand
TATATATATACACACACACACACACACACACACACACACATATATATATATATATATATACACACAAAAAATTAGCCAGGCATGGTGGCGGTGCCTGTAGTCCCAGCTACTCGGGAGACTGAGGCAGGAGAATGGCGGGAACCTGGGAGGCAGAGCTTGCAGTGAGCCGAGATCGCGCCACCGCACTCCTGCCTGGGCACAGAGCGAGACTCCGTCTCAAAAAAAAAAAAAGAATGTCCTTAATGAAACACATTTTTTAAAATTTAAAAGCTTGTATCTGCTACCATGAACTTGACAGCTTCCCAATACTTTTCTGATGAGATTGGTGATAGTATTAACTAATATGACTTTTTGATGTTGTATTTTAAAATCAGTCAACATTTGGAAGATCTGCGTAAGTTAGCAAACCAGTATTTTTCAAGTGACCAATGCATGATGTCACAAAATCATGCATAGGTAAAAAGATCCATTCAAAGTGCAAGATAAACCGATGGATTTAATGTCACAGAGTGTGAAAAGTGAGGGATGCTTTCAAATTCTACATAACTAATAACCTTTAAGAGCTGACCGCTTGTTGAGTTTTGGTATAGAATCGGAGAACAGTATCCACAGGTATCCGAAAAGAGTACTGTAATATTCCTTCCTTAAGAAAAAAACAAATCGGCCGGGCGCGGTGGCTCACGCCTGTAATCCCAGCACTTTGGGAGGCCGAGGCGGGCGGATCATGAGGTCAGGAGATCGAGACCATCCTGGCTAACACCGGGAAACCCCGTCTCTACTAAAAAATACAAAAAATTAGCTAGGCGTGGTGGCGGGCGCCTGTAATCCCAGCTACTCCGGAGGCTGAGGCGCGAGAATGACGTGAACCCGGGAGGCGGAGCTTGCAGTGAGCGGAGATCGCGCCACTGTTCTCCAGCCTGGGGGACAGAACAGAACAGGCTGCGTCTCAAAAAAAAGGCAGACTCCGTCTCAAAAAAAAAAAAACAAAAAAACGTTTGCATGGAAAGAAGAGCACCATTAAAAAGTCAAATGACAAACTCCAAGAAAACATTGGCAAAATATAGCACAGATAAAAACTATTGTCCTTGCCTTAGTCTTCGTGGGCTGCCATAACAAAATGCCATAGATTGGGTGGCTTAAACAATAGGAATTAATTTTCTCACAGTTATGGAGGCTTGAAAGTCCAAGATCATCGGCTGGGCGCGGTGGCTCAAGCCTGTAATCCCAGCACTTTGGGAGGCCGAGACGGGCAGATCACGAGGTCAGGAGATCGAGACCATCCTGGCTAATACGGTGAAACCCGGCCTCTACTAAAAAAATACAAAAACCTAGCCAGGCGCGGTGGGGGGCGCCTGTAGTCCCAGCTACTCCGGAGG
>NW_016847972.1:0-781 GCF_001698545.2 Rhinopithecus bieti | reverse complement strand
CAGGCCTGCTGGTGACAAAATCTCTCAGCATTTGCTTGTCTGTAAAGGATTTTGTTTCTCCTTCACTTATGAAGCTTAGTTAAGCTGGATATGAAATTCTGGGTTGAAAATTCTTGTCTTTAAGAATGTTGAATATTGGCTTCCAATCTCTTCTGGCTTGTAGAGTTTCTGCTGAGAGATCCGCTGTTAGTCTGATGGGCTTCCCTTTATGGATAACCCGACATTTCTGGCTGCCCTTAACATTTTTTTCTTCATTTCAGCCTTGGTGAATCTGACAATTTTGTGTCTTGGGGTTGCCATTCTCAAGGAGTATCTTTGTGGCAGTCTCTGTATTTCATGAATTTGAATGTTGGCTTGCCTTACTAGGTTGGGGAAGATCTGCTGGGTAATATCCTGAAGAGTGTTTTCCAACTTGGTTCCATTCTCCCTGTCACTTTCAGGTACACCAGTCAAGCGTAGATTTGGTCTTTTCACTTAGTCTTATATTTCTTGGAGGCTTTGTTCGTTTCTTTTTACTTTTTTTCCTCTAAACTTCTCTTCTCGCTTCATTTCATTCCTTTGATCTTCAATCACTGATACCCTTTCTTCCACTTGATCAAATCGGCTACTGAAGCTTGTGCATGCGTCACATAGCTTTCGTGCCATGGTTTTCGGCTCCATCAGGTCATTTAAGATCTTCTCGGGGGACGGAGCAAGATGGCCGAATAGGAACAGCTCCAGTCTCCAACTCCCAGGCGAGCGACACAGAAGACCGGTGATTTCTGCATTTTCAACTGAGGTA
>NW_016847971.1:5323-7601 GCF_001698545.2 Rhinopithecus bieti | reverse complement strand
GTTGTGAGCTACCAGGCATGCATCTAAAAAAAAAAGACCTGAGAATCCAAAGCTGACAACCCATCTAGCCATCTCCTTTTGGCAGAGGGATGCCCAATTAATCTCCAACTTGCACTTGTCTTTGCCCAGAATGCCTGCCTATTTCTTTCCAGAGTTATTTTGGTTTTAAAGAATATATGGAATGTTTCATTCTGTAGACCAGACCCTTCATCAAGGAGAATTATGGCCATTAAAAAAAGAGATTTGAGGACCAGAAAATATAGCTGCCTCTAATACTTTTAAAAGGATATATGTCTAGATTCCATTTGAGACAAGGATTTATTTCTGCTGCGTAAGCAGAATGTCAAGGTACCGGTCAATGGCCTCCTCGTGAAGCTTTCTCGATCTAGTCAAGAATGCATTGGTATTTCCTGCCTTTGAACTCTGCAAATGCTGGTACTCTGAGTCACCCAATTATGTCTTCAACCATGCAGTGTCATGTATGCCACAATGCCTTTGCCCATGCCTTTCTCTCTACCTGTTATGCCACTGTACCCCTCTCTTGTCCAACTGCCTAATTCTAGTCAACTCCAGTGTTAACACCATTGTGAATCCTATTCTGACTATGATCAGGAGAATTATGGGGATTCTTCCTTTAGACATGAATTATGCTTTGAAAATGACTCTACTGTGCCCTATCACTTTATGTTATAATTGTATTATTTAGGTGTCATTTTCTTACTCCCAGGGCAAAGGCACAGTTAATATGTTGGGGGGAAGATACATGCATACATTCCAAACAAACACTGCCCCACTCTGCCCAGATTCCCTCAGGACCTTCACTGGGAAGAGGGTCGGTTGAAGTGTTCCTGTGAGTGGTTTATTACCACTTGCTATTAATGCTGCTGTCATCTATATTCATCCAAAATGTAGAAAATCTGGTTGCTATGGAGACCACTGTTGCTTTTGCTTTATGTTAGAAAAGGGCTTCCTATAAGGTCTCCTAACTGATTTTCCTAGAGAAGGAGAAGAATTAACGTTAACCTTCATTAGACCTTGTCTCTTTAATACAACCTCCCTTCCAAACACAGGTGCTTCAGAAAATCTCATCCTGGCAAAATAGGATCAGAGTGTAATGTACTAATTCCTAGTTATTATTTTTTTTTGAAAGGTCACTACTGTGGTGAAAACCCTCCCAAACCCCAATGATAGCTATGTCTAAGAGCCCTCACCACCGCATGACACCCAATCTCGTCACACCCCTCCTTTCATTTCTCCTGCCACTTCCAAACATGGGGCAAGATGATCAACTGTTTTTTGGTTTTCCTTATAATCCCCTCAGTCTTCCTTTCAACCCACCTATGTAAAGTCTACTCATTTTCAACTCTAACCTTATCTCCTCTATGAAGGCTGTCCTGCCTAGTTCAGCTCACAGTGACTCTTATGAAACTCTTCCCAGACTCTCATATAACCAATTATTGTATTCATAGGACATCTGTGATGACCCCGTCTGATTGTGGGCAACATTAGCAACCACCAGCTGACCCAAGGGAGACTGGGGCACAAGCCAATGGTTTCTGCATTTTCCTGTTTGGCTGTTCAGGAGTCTCATTGGACAAAGGTATTATCCCTCCTGTGGGACCTCATTCAGTTTCCACTTTCTTGTCTTCTTTAATAACTTTAGGAAAAAATCAGCTCATAACTTTCTTAGGTTGTTGTACTTCTTGAAAGTAGAGGTATTAACTAGGCGACTTCCCTCCATTTCATTATAAGAAGTTTTCATTATAAGAAGTTTTGCAAACACAGAAAAGTTGAAAGAATTTTATAGTGAACACTCATATACCCACCTAGATTCTGCCATTAACATTTTACTCTACTTGCTTTGTCATATATGCTCATTGAAATCTTTGGTTATCATTTGCCGTGCATTGACTCAGTATCTCTGCATATTACATTGTACCTACTGGGATATAAAGTCAGTAGAAACCAGGGAGTCACTAATACATATTAATAACAGAAAAGGTGAGAAAGACAGAAGTAGGACTTTGAAAAGGTTCTAATAAATTATTAATAGTACAAAAATTCCTTTAGCATTCAGGTAGAGTTCAAGGCAATGAAGTATTAACTTGACTTGGGACAAAGTTAAAACATTTTCCTCAAAAAAATAATTTTAGAATATTAATGTGTAGCTGTTATATAAAAAAATTTCCTAAACATGATTTTATTCAAAATGCAAATTAAATCCATATTCAATAGAATTGATATAAAATATCTAGAATGGATATTTTAAAAACAAACT
>NW_016847971.1:0-1638 GCF_001698545.2 Rhinopithecus bieti | reverse complement strand
CTTCCTTCCTTCCTTCCTTCCTTCCTTCCTTCCTTCCTTCCTTCCTTCCTTCCGTCATTTTAGAGACGGGATCTCACTTTGTTGCCCTGTTTTCCAGACTAGAGTGCAGTGGCAGGATCACAGTTCACTGCACCCTTGAATTCCTGGGATCAAGGGATCCTTCTGCCTTAGCCTCCCGAATAGCTGTTTTATGTTTCCTTCTAAAGGGAGAGAGGAATGGAGACAGAGACAGAGAGGAAAACCTGATGCCTTTTAGTTTTATCTCCTAATAGCACCGTGATTCCCCAGATGATGTTTGGAAAGTCTGACATAGGCTTGTAGCTTCCTTAAAGTGGCAGTAGCAAAACATCAATTCTCCAAGGAAGTGGATCCAGCTCTTCCACAGGCCGTATGTCTGGCTGGCAATAGGAGGCTAGCCCAGGGTGATGCTGTAGTGTCAGGTTGAGTCAAATGAAAACCCTTTCTGTCTTTATGGATTCCAGACTTTTTCTATAAATGGCATTTAAATACAAGGGGATAATAATAACAACAACAATAATAATACAATAATTTACCAATAACTTATTAGAACAAAGCATATCCTCTTTGGCATCAAAGGCTAAGAATAAAGTTGTCCCTCAACACATGCTGAATGACATAGAAAGAAGCAAGTATTAATGGTATGCACTTAGCAAGTCAATGAATTATCCAAGACCTTGTCTGATCAATATCAAAGCCCAGAAAATAACTCAAGGCTCTGCTTCCCAATAACAAACTTTCTTCCCTGAAATTTAAGCTGGCTCATCTGAAATGGGAATGCTAACTCACCTCTTTGGTGGCCTCTTTCCCTTAGTACATCTTCACCGTGCCTGAGGATGGGCACAAGGTCATTATGTCACTGCAGCAGAAGGACCTGCGCACTTACCGCCGAATGGGAAGACCTGACAATTACATCATTGGCTTTGAGCTCTTCAAGGTAAAATTTGGAGCAGAGAGAATGAAGGCAAACAAAGTAAAATTAGTATGATTTAGGGGTAGGGGAAGAATGAAAGGCCTAAGGATAAAGAAAATGGAGGATACAAAACCACGATTTGAGAGGAATTGAATATTTTACCCTATTTCATTTCCAGGTGGAGATGAACCGCAAATTCCGCCTCCACCACCTCTACATCCAGGAGCGTGCTGGGACTTCCACCTATATTGACACTCGCACAGTATTTCTGAGCAAGTACCTGAAGAAGGGCAACTATGTGCTTGTCCCAACCATGTTCCAGCATGGTCGCACCAGCGAGTTTCTCCTGAGAATCTTCTCTGAAGTGCCTGTCCAGCTCAGGTTCAGTTTCCTTTGCAAGCCCTCAAACCCCTGTTCTTTGCTTTACCTCCAATCCTGAACCCCTTCACCCATCTCCCCTCTTCAGACGTTTGATGGGACAACTTGTTTAAATCAGACTTAATTCACTGAAATCATGGTGGTAAAATATTTCTCAAAGGGGGGTTGGGGAAATTCCCCAGTGAAGGTCTGAACTTTAGAGCTCTGGGCTACCCTTAAAGAGGAACAGGCCTATAGTCTAAGTTCTTCCACATCAAATTTTGTCTTCTGTTTTCTGGCTGATACCCTCTTTTCTTAAGCAGATGGCACTCCTCCCTGCTCTTCTATTA
>NW_016847970.1:0-1051 GCF_001698545.2 Rhinopithecus bieti | reverse complement strand
CACCAATAATAGACAGAGAGAAAAATCATGAGTGAACTCCCATTCACAACTGCTACAAAGAGAAAAAAATACCTAGGAATATGACTCACAAGGGATGTGAAGGGCCTCTTCAAGGAGAACTACAATCCACTGCTCAAGGAAATAAGAGAGGACCCAAACAAATGGAAAAACATTCCATGCTCATTGACAGGAAGAATCAATGTTGTGAAAATGGCCATACTGCCGAATGTAGTTTATAGATTCAATGTTATCCCCATCAAACTACCATTGACTTTCTTCACAGAATTAGAAAAAACTACTTTGAATTTCATATGGAACAACAACAAAAAAAAAAAGCCTGTAGAGCCAAGACAGCCCTAAGCAAAAAGAACAAAACTGGAGGCATCACACTACCTGATTTCAAACTATACTACAAAGCTACAGTAGCCAAAACAGCATGGTACTGGTACCAAAACAGATATATAGACCAACGGAACACAACAGAGGCCTCAGAAATAACACCACACGTCTACAACCATCTGATCCTTGACAAACCTGATAAAAACAAGAAATGTGGAAAGGATTCCCTATTTCATAAATGGCGTTGGTAAAACTGGCTAGCCATATGCAGAAAACTGAAACTAGACCCCTTCCTTACACCTTATAAAAAAAAATTAACTCAAGATGGATTAAAGACTTAAATATAAAACCTAAAATCATAAAAATACTGGAAGAAAACCTGGGCAATACCATTCAGGAGATATGCATGGGCAAAGACTTCATGACTAAAACACCAAAAGCAATGGCAACAAAAGTCAAAATTGACAAATGGGATCTAATTAAACTAAAGAGCTTCTGCACGGCAGAAGAAACTATCATCAGAGTGAACAGGCAACCTGCAGAATGAGAGAAAAAAATTTCAATCTATCCGTCTGACAAAGGGCTAATATCCAGCATCTACAAAGAACTTAAACAAATTTACAAGAAAAAATCAAAGAACCCTATCAAAAAGTGGGCAAACAATATGTCCAGACACTTCTCAAAAGAAGACATTCATACAGCCAACAAACAT
>NW_016847969.1:0-1862 GCF_001698545.2 Rhinopithecus bieti | reverse complement strand
AGTCTCCTGTGTCACCCAGGTTGGAGTGCAGTGGTGTGATCTCTGCTCACTACAAGCTCCGCCTCCCGGGTTCCAGCGATTCTCCTGCATCAGCCTCCCGAGTGGCTGGGACTACAGGAGCCCGCCACCATGCCTGGCTAATTCTTGTATTTTTAGTAGAGACGGGGTTTCACCATATTGGCCAAAATGTTCTCGATCTCCTGACCTCTTGGTCCACCCACCTCAGCCTCCTAAAGTGCTGGGATTACAGGCGTGAGCCTCCACGCCAGGCTTTCCTTTACTTTCTTAATAAACTTGCTTTCACTTTACTCTGTGGACTCGCCCCGAATTCTTTCGTGTACCAGATCCAGGAACCCTCCCTTGGGGTCTGGATCTGGACCCCTTTCCTGCAACATGTTTCTGGCAAACCCCAAAGGGACTATGGTGAGGAAACCCCCTACCCAAAGGCTAACTTTGGGTAAGTGGTGGGGTCCTGTAACAGTATTATCATTCTCCACTACTTCACCTCCTCACTCACTTCCACTGTTCCATCTTCTCCCTCACCCTTTGTGCCACCCTCCCCCAAAACTACATAATCTACCCACTACCTTTTTAATCAGTCCTCTTCTTTTCATTCTCATGGCCGCTCTTCTAATTCGGGCCTTGGTTTTCTCTGGATCACTGCACTACCTTCCTACGTGGTCTCTCTGCTTCCATCCCTTACATAGAGGAGAAGGGGTCTTATAAACTGAAAACTCATCTTGTTAGAATAATAGACCCCTAGACTCTTCTCCTGAAATAGTAGACATTAAATAGCTTTTCAAAGTTTTGTTTTTTGGCCTGGCGTGGTGGCTCATGCCTGTAATCCCAGCACTTTGGGTGGCCAAGGCATGTGGATCACTTGAGGTCAGGAGTTCAAGACCATCCTGGACAACATGGTGAAACCCAGTCTCTACTAAAATACAAAATTAGCCAGGCATGGTGGTGGGCCTGTAATCCCAGCTCCTTGGGAGGCTGCGGCACAAGGATTGCTCAAACCCGGGAGGCAGAGGTTGCAGTGAGCCGAGATCACACCACTGCACTCTACCATAGGCAACAGAGCAAGACTGTCTAAAAAAAAAACGGTTTTTTCTTTGTTGTTGTTGTTTTGTTTTCTTTTGTTTTTTGAGATAGGATTTCACTCTGTGACCCAGGCTGGAGTGCAGTGATGCCACCATAGCTCACTATAAGCTCAACTTCCTGGACTTTAGAGATCTTTCCGCTAAAGCCTCCCAAAACATCTAGGACTGGACCCCTACCTACCAGCTGGGTGGGTGTGCCACCACACCCAACTAATTTTTTATTTTATTTTTTGTAGAGATAGGGTCTCGCCCTGTTGCCCATACTGGTCTCAAATTCCTGGCCACAAACCTAGGCCTCCCAAATTACTGGAATTACAGGCATAAGTTACTGAGCTCAGCCTTTGTTTGTTTGTTTGTTGGTTTTTTTGTTTTGAGACAAGGTCTTACTCTGTCACCCAGGCTACAATATAGTGGTGCTAAAAGCGCCTTTGCAAAAATTATAACAGTAACAAACTTATGACAGTGAAAGTAAAAGAGGTCTGACCTAACCCACTCCATCTTGCCCTTAACCTACAAACTGCCCGTGGTCATTCCTGGGTTTGGGCCAAGCTAACTATGGGAGAAATTTACTTTATGGTTTAAATTATAATAGCCCTTCTCAAAACTAAACTACCTTTGTAAAACTAATGTAAAACTAGGAGGATGAGAGGACCCTGAATTCTGCTAAGGTGTAGCCATAATTAAATGATTACCAGTCATTATTCCGGAGGTCACAGGATTTGCAACTTCCCCAGTTACTCCTGTAAATAACATCACATCACT
>NW_016847968.1:0-240 GCF_001698545.2 Rhinopithecus bieti | reverse complement strand
GGTGTTATTTCTAAGACCTCTGTTCTGTTCCATTGCTCTATGTATCTGTTGTTTTTTTGTTTGTTTTTTTTTTTTTTTTTTTTTTTTTTTTTTTTTACCAGTGCCACGCTATTTTGGTTACCATAGTCTTGTAGTATAGTGTGAAGTCAGGTAGCGTGATTCCTCCAACCTTGTTCTTTTTACTTAGGACTGTCTTGGCTATATGGCCTCTTTTTTGGTTCCATATGAAATTTAAAGTAG
>NW_016847967.1:0-1373 GCF_001698545.2 Rhinopithecus bieti | reverse complement strand
AAACGGATTGGCCAGTGATGATTAACCAATGTAAAATACTATTCCCAAAGCCATTTTCAGATGTAGCCTTCTTGGTATCTCTGCAGGACTGTATCTGATACTGTTGACTAGTTCTTCAAAACTATCCCAAGTAGTGTCTTCCTTGCCTCTCTTTTGTTTCATTACTATTTTATTAATTCATGCATCTGACACTTCTTCTCACTTGCATCCCAGACTCCTAGTACTCCTCCTCCAATAAATAGCTGCCACATCCTGTTGATTCTGGCACTTTAAACATTCTCACATATGTCTCCTTCTTCCTTACTTTCAATACCCTGCTTTCAGTTCCAGTGTCTTCTCATGGGAAAAAATACTTAGCCTCTTGATTGGTCTCCTTGCCTCCAGTAGTTTTTTCCTAGTATGCAGTTCTTCCTCCATGCCATCAGAACACAGCTCTGATCACATATATGCTATTACTTGTAAATTTTAGACTACATTTCTCAGCATGGCATATAAAACTCCTAGTAATCTGATCCCAAACTACATTCAAAGCTTTATATGCCTCTTCTTTCATGTTGGTCCCTAAACATTCTCTATTCTTTTCCACTAACATTCCTTTGCTTCTGCTATTGCCAACAGACCGTTTTTTTCTTAGCTCTGCTGCTCAAAAATTTACACATCCTTCAAAACACAACACAAATGCCTCCTCATCTTTGAAGCTTTTCTTAATTCTTTCTTTTCCCCTTCCCAGCACAGCTCACATCCAAAACAAAGTGTGGTGATCTCTTTTTGTTCAATAGCACTTCCTCTCTTATAGTACGTTCTGCATTTTGCGGGAAACTATTTGTTTACATATTTTACCTTCTACTGGATTATAATAATTTTAATGTTTTGTTAATCTTTGTAATCCCTATAGAAACCTTTGTGCTCTACATGCTTTAGAAATGCTTGCTGAATTGTCTTAAACACCCAAGAACTCTAATGCCAGAAGGGTCACAAGATTCACTAGAAAAGTATCTAGTGGATTGGAATTCAATTCATTGAGCATTTATCAAAGGTCTGCTGTCTGATAGATACTGTGCTTCTTGCCTGAGTATACAAAATAATTAAGGTAAAGTCCCTGCCCTCTTAAGCAATGTGGAATCTGGTAGAAGGAAGAAGAGCATACAGGAATAGAGTGCACACATACTTCAAGATTGCTGGCTAACTTCTATGGTGATTAGGCTGGTTTTATGGGTATTTAATGGCAAAATGCCCTAGGTAAAAAGAAAATAATGACAGATGAGTTTTCATATTGAGCTTTCCCTGTGGGTTTTTTTTTTTTTTTTTTTTGATCTTTTAAAACTACACCAGCATTCTATTTATGTCTCCAATTAAAATGCTCCCATTGAACA
>NW_016847966.1:0-648 GCF_001698545.2 Rhinopithecus bieti | reverse complement strand
TTATGCACATGTACCCTAGAACTTAAAGTATAATAGAAAAAAAAAAAGAGATTGGGTTGACTGAGGAAGGGGAACATCACACACTGGGGCCTGTTGTGGCGTGAGGGGAGGGGGAAGGGATAGCATTAGGAGAAACACCTAATGTAAATGATGAGTTAATGGGTGCAGCACACCAACATGGCACATGTATGCATATGTAAGAAACCTGCACGTTGTGCACATGTACCCTAGAACTTAAAGTATAATAAAAAAATAAATAAAGAGATTTGGATGACTGAAAAAAAAAAAAAAAAGAAAAGAGATATAATTGGCTCACAGTTCTACAGACTGTACTGGAAACATAGTGGCATGTGCTTCTGGGGAGCCTCAGGAGGCTTCCAATCATGGTGGAAGGCAAAGGGAAAGCAGGCACATTGTATGGTGAGAACAGAAACAAGAACAAGGGAGAGTGGCTGAGAGGTGCCACACAGTTTTAAATGACCAGATCTCACAAGAACTCAATATCAGGAAGACAGCACCAAGCCATGTGGGATCTACCCTCATGATCCAAACACCTCCCTCTAGGCTCTACCTCCAGCATTAGGGATCACAATTCGACATGAGATTTGAGCAGAGACAAATATCCAAACTATATCACTCAGAATCTAG
>NW_016847964.1:0-646 GCF_001698545.2 Rhinopithecus bieti | reverse complement strand
TGCTTCTGGAAGAGTTCCCTTATCACTTATGAATACCCATTGTGTCTTTTCCCTTAATCACCAGGGAAGAACTGTCTATCTTCCTGTCCTGAAGGGAGTTCCTCCTAGGTCTTGTCGGACCTCTGTGTGGTAATGAATTAAGATTTAGATCTCCTGTTAGTAAACCTGCTGGGTTAAGGGTTTTTCTGGCCTCAGTGCTTTTGGGCTATGCCCTTGTTTACACTGACAACAAGGTGGTATTGGAGTGTTATAGGGTTACAGAGAAGACCTTCAATTATCAATTATAGGTTTTAAATTTACCCTGGCTTTTAAAGGAATAGGGTACAATGTTTTTTCTTTACTACTTCTCTCTTTCTTTTCTTTGACTTCTTTGTCTCTCTCTTTCCCTCTTTCTGACTCCCTCTTTGTCTGTCTCTTCCTCTCTCTCTTTGACTTTCTGTGTCTCTCTTTCTCTCTCTCTCTGACTCCCTCTTTGTCTCTGTCTCTTCCTCTCTCTCTCTTTCTCTGACTTTCTGTCTCTTTCTCTCTCCCTTCTGCTGGTCTTTCCCTGCCTCTGCCAGCTGCTTATGCTGCTGTTCTCCCCTCTCCTTCCCCTTTTGATGGATTTGGAAGTGCAAGACTGCCACCTCCTTGGGTTTTTGCACTG
>NW_016847963.1:0-721 GCF_001698545.2 Rhinopithecus bieti | reverse complement strand
TGATATTTCACTGTTAGGGAGAAACCATTTGTGTTATATAAACAAACAATAAAGTTGTCTAAAATAGAAGATCCTCTTGGAAATGTTGATGCCTAAAAGACAAAATTATGTGGATGAACATACGTAAGCTTCAGTGAGCTTTTCTTGTAATAGGCATTTAGCTGTCTTGCAACTGTTAATCAGCACAGGCCTTAAAACAGCTGCTATCAGATTAATTAGAGGGAATCCAGGAAATAATTCAACTGAATGTAGCATTCATGTAAGTGTGTTGAAGGCAATTAAGAGTAACTATAGTCATTACTGAGACTTCCAGTAAGTATGCCAAAGGGCTTGAAAGTTATAAAATGCCTTTTGCTTCCCAATTTTGTATATATGATAGAGAGGCAGAGAGAGAGAGAGAGTCAGTCAGTCAGTCCATATATAAACACACACTAATAGCAATTAAAAATAAACAAAATGGAAAAGTCTGAATTACAGGGTGTTAACTCACTTCTCTCTTTGAAATTAAGGGGCCAAGGGAAAACAAGACCATTTGTCTAAATTCATTTAGAAAGAAAAGGGTTTATATGAAGATGCTGTGGCAGATAAAATTATGTTTCATTTTCGTAATCCTAGTTTTCATAGCCAATGGAAGTCTTAAAATAAAGGAAGTTGATATTTCACCAAGGTCACACCATCTACGAGAAGGAAACTTAAGAAAGTTTCCTTATGCGGGATTTAA
>NW_016847962.1:0-290 GCF_001698545.2 Rhinopithecus bieti | reverse complement strand
TTGTATATTTAGAAAACCCCATCATCTCAGCCCAAAATGTCTTTAAGCTGATAAGCAACTTCGGCAGCAAAGTCTCAGGATACAAAATCAATATGCAAAAATCACAAGCATTCCTCTACACCAATAACAGACAGAGAGCCAAATCATTAGTGAATTCCTATTCACAATTGCCTCAAAGAGAATAAAATACCTAGGAATTCAATTTACAAGGGATGTGAAGGACCTCTGCAAGGAAAACTACAAACCACTACTCAATGAAATAAAAAAGTACAAGAACAAATGGAAGAATA
>NW_016847961.1:0-210 GCF_001698545.2 Rhinopithecus bieti | reverse complement strand
CAACATGAACTATCTTATAGGGATAACAAAAGATGTTGTAACTCACTTTATTATGCAGTTAACTGACAGGTGATTACATGTTTTTTTTCTTCACAAATAGAAAGGTGTTTCACAGTTTTATAACTCTGTTAAAGTTATTAATTAAAATTTCTTAAAAGCAAAATTGAATATTTGCCAATTAAAGTTCTGATTATGTTAATTTAAATTATA
>NW_016847960.1:0-1321 GCF_001698545.2 Rhinopithecus bieti | reverse complement strand
GATAAGAAAAAAACACTCAGCTCAGTGAAAAAATAGGCAAAAGTGCTAAACTACCAATTCTGGAAGAGAAAATTCTGGTGTTTAGGCTGGTACTGGAGTTTCTGACTCTCCCACCATGGAAAGGTCAGCCGACTAGTCCAGAGAACGGCAGAGCTTAAGGAATCTTGAAAACTACCAACTCTTCCCATTTATTTTAACAGAGGCAGGAGGCAGGGCTGGGAATGAGATATTGCTGGTTGGCTACAAAGATGAGACTACTACCAGCTTCCTTCCCCACGTACCTTAACATCAGTTATTCTGACTCTGAAATAAAATATCTGTGAAAGTGTCACAGGACTGAAGATCATCAATGAGTTAGACACATTCCACCTGTGTAGTTACGGAGTTCCTGTAGTAAATGCTAACTTGCATTCCAGCTTGGGCACTTCACCTCCTGCCCATCAGCTTGGCTGCAATCAACCCTGTGAGTGCCCATGGATGCAAATAGAGCTTAAGAACCAGGCAATCCCGTGTTAGGATCCAGGTGCTTTTTGGGTGACCTTACCTTCTCTCAGTTGTCCTTGAGGACCTCGTCAGAGAATGCTCTGCAAGTTCTTTGGCTGTGGCTGAGCCAGGAACGACTTTTGAGCTCTCATTAGATGACTGTCAAAGTCAAATTGAGTTTCAATCAAGAACTCACTCAGCCAAGATGGAAAAACTGAATGGCTTCTGGAGCTTGGAGGGTGTGAGTTAGTTTCAAGTCTTCCTCTTGGGGTAGGTTCTGGAAGTGGCTGAGCCATCAGTGAGTAACTCCCCAGTAGTCAACTCTTCAGAGGGGCCAGCTTGCCAGAGAAGTGCAAAATCAGACAAGAAACCAGCATTGCCGGCACTTGTCTGAGTTACTGCCAAATGCAACGACAGGCAAAAATGTTCTGATGCCTGATTTCAGCACTATGACATATTCTCACTGGTGTTAGTTCTAAAATTTTGAATAGATTGAGAAGGTAGGTTTGTGAATCACTGTAATATCAAAAAAGAAACATTCTGTGTTAAAAATAAAAAAGTGACATTAGGATTGAAGATGCAGGATGCAGCATAGGGAGTCCTAAACTGCCAGGACACATGCAGAGATTTCCTAGAATATCAGGGTTCACGTTGAATACTCTGGCCTGTGTCTCAGAATATATGTAAGAAACACGGCATCTCATACAAGACCCTGGCCTGTGTCTCAGAATTTATGTAAGAAACACGGCATCTCATACAAGAATCTATTTGGGGCCACCATAGAAACTCAGGACTTCTCTTTTACCATTTATCATTAAAATAACGTCCATGTGGGCCG
>NW_016847959.1:0-722 GCF_001698545.2 Rhinopithecus bieti | reverse complement strand
ACCCCGAGGGCTGCTGGTTGCCCATTTTTGTGGCTATCTCTTCATTATATGCTAAAAAAGGGGGGGGTGGATTATTCATGCCTCCTCTTTTTAGATCATACAGGGTAACTTCCTGATGTTGCCATGGCCTTTGTATACTGTCATGGCACTGGTGGAGGTGTAGCAGTGAGGATGACCAGAGGTCACTCTCATCGCCATCTTGGTTTTGGTGGGTTTTAGCCAGCTTCTTTACTGCAACCTATTTTATCAGCAAGGTCTTTATGACCTGTATCTTGTGTGGGCCTCCTATCTCGTCCCGTGACTTAAAATGCCTAACCATCCAAGAATGTAACCCAAAAGGCCTTAGCCTTATTTTACCCAGCCCTTATTCAAGATGGAGTTGCTCTGGTTCAAATGCCTCTGGCACTTGCACTGGTTCCTTGTCGTCTGAAAGGGCTAGAGTTTCTTTATCTTTCTGAAGTTGCTTTCATTTGGATGAAGATTTTTGCCTTTACATTCTTTTTTTTCCTTGAGGATTTCACTGTAGTGTATGTTGTCTATAGTCATTTGTCTTTGTTTCTGGGTGTTTTCAGAGGACCAAGGCTCTGTACAGGTTTCTTAGTTTCCTGCATTGGGTTTCACAGGCAATGTATACTGAATTAATTTGTTGGTAGTGTAATTTGGGCTGTAATCCAGTAGATGGCACTTAAGAGTAAGTGCCTTCAGATAGGCTACTACTCAGC
>NW_016847958.1:0-721 GCF_001698545.2 Rhinopithecus bieti | reverse complement strand
TATATATATATATATATGTATATGTATTTACCCAGGTATGATAGCATGCACCTGTAGTCTCAGCTACTTGGGAAGCTAAGGTGGGAGGATCCATTAAGTAAGTCCTGGAGGTGGAGACTGCAGTGAGCTGTGATTGTGCCACTGCACTTTAGTCTGGGTGATAGACACTCCAGCTTGGGTGACTGAGCGAGACCCTGTCTCAAAAAAAATAAAAAAGTGGTCCCTACAGAGGAGTCCTAGTTAAAAACTTTTATGAAGGATGACGTAAAGAATTTAAGGTCTCGGCCAGTCACGGTGGCTCACGCCTGTAATCCCAGCACTCTGGGAGGCTGAGGCTGGTGGATCACCTGAGGTCAGGAGTTTGTGACCAGCCTGGTCAATAGGGTGAAACCCCATCTCTACTAAAAAATACAAAAAATTAGCTGGGCATGGGAGTGTGTGCCTGTAATTCCAGCTACTCAGGAGGCTGAGGCAGGAGAATCGCTTGAATCCGCTAGGTGGAGGTTGCAGCGAACTGAGATCGTGCCGCTGCACTCCAACCTGGGTGACAGAGTGAGACTCCATCTCAAAAAACAAAGAGAATTTAAAGTCTGGCACAGTGGCTCACACATGTAATCCTAGCACTTTGGGAGGCCAAGGTAGGAGGATCACTTGAGACCAGTAGTTTGAGACCACCCTAAACAACATAGTGAGACCTTGTCTCCACAAATTTTTTTTTTTT
>NW_016847957.1:0-648 GCF_001698545.2 Rhinopithecus bieti | reverse complement strand
TGTCTGTTCATGTCCTTTGCCCACTTTTTCATGGGGTTGTTTGACTTTTTTTCTTGTAAATTTGTTTAAGTTCTTTGTAGATTCTGGATATTAGCTCTCTGTCAGATGGGTAGATTGCAAAAATTGTCTCCCATTCTGTAGGTTGCCTGTTCACTCTGATGGTAGTTTCCTTTGCTGTGCAGAAACTCGTTAGTGTAATTAGACCCCATTTGTCTATTTTGGCTTTTGTTGCCATTGCTTTTGGTGTTTTAGTCATGAAGTCCTTGCCCATGCCTATGTCCTGAATGTTATTGGCTAGGTTTTCTTCTAGGGTTTTTATGCTTTTAAGTCTTTAATGCACCTTGAGTTAATTTTTGTATAAGGCATAAGGGAGGGATCCTGTTTCAGCTTTCTACATATGGCTAGCCAGTTTTCCCAGCACCATTTGTTAAATAGGGAATCCTTTCCCTTTTCTTGTTTTTGTCAGGACTGTCAAAGATGAGATGGTTGTAGATGTGTGGTGTTTTTTCTGAAGCCTCTGTTCTGTTCTATTGGTCTCTATATTTTGGTACCAGTACCATGCTGTTTTGGTTACTGTAGCCTTGTAGTATAGTTTGAAGTCAGGTAGCGTGATGCCTCCCGTTTTTTTTTGTTTTTTTTTTTTTTTTT
>NW_016847956.1:0-781 GCF_001698545.2 Rhinopithecus bieti | reverse complement strand
GGCCTCCCCAGCCATGTGGAACTGTGAGTCCATTATACCTCTTTTTAAAAAAAAATAAATTATCGGCTGGGCGCAGTGGCTCACGCCTGTAATCCCAGCACTTTGGGAGGCCGAGGCAGGCAGATCACAAGGTCAGGAGATCGAGACCATCCTGGCTAACACGGTGAAACCCCGTCTCTACTAAAAATGCAAAAAACTAGCCGGGTGCGGTGGCAGGTGCCTGTAGTCCCAGCTACTCAGGAGGCTGAGGCAGGAGAATGGCGTGAATCTGGGAGGCGGAGCTTGCAGTGAGCCGAGATCGCGCCACTGCACTCCAGCCTGGAGGACAGAGCCAGACTCCGTCGCAAAAAAATAAATAAACAAATAAATAAAATAAATAAATAAATAATAAATTATCCAGTCTCAGGTATGTCTTTATCAGCGGTGTGAAAACGGACTAATGCAAACCTCTTTGCTCCCCTCCCCTCACTACACAGCCCCAGGTTGCTGTGTGGAAGCCACATGGGGAGTAGCAAGGTGGGGGAGGAGCGTCTTTCTGTTTTCTTGCCACCGAGACTCATTCTTTTTAAAGCTTGGGAGTTCTTGGTGACCATCTGTCCCGCCATGTGGAGGAAGCCAGTCTTTATGGAGAAACACAAAGATGATTCAGGGAGCATCCGGGAAGCGGGAGTGAGTAACAGGGCTCTCAGCTTTTGTTTTCTTGGTTCTAATTGCTTCCAAAGCTCAGTATTCCTTCACTCCCTGCAGTATTCTTGCTCAATCATTCTTGAACCAAAAAAAA
>NW_016847955.1:0-353 GCF_001698545.2 Rhinopithecus bieti | reverse complement strand
TTGTTAAGTGAAAGAGGTGACAGTCAACTCAGGTTCTGTCGCTTCAGAGCTGTTTTTTTTTTTTTTCTCCTGAGACAGAGTCTTGCTCTGTCATCCAGTCTGGAGTGCAGTGGCATGATTTCGGCTCACTGCAACCTCCGCCTCCCAGGTTCAAGCGATTCTCCTGCCTTAGCCTCCCAGGTAGCTGGGATGACAGGCACCATAACTGTACCCAGCTAATTTTTGTATTTTTAGTAAAGATGGGGTTTCACCATATTGGCCAGGCTGGTCTCAAACTCCTGACCTCATGATCCACCCGTCCCAGCCTCCCAAAGTGTTGGGATTACAGGCTTGAGCCACTGGGCTCGGCCTGG
>NW_016847954.1:0-780 GCF_001698545.2 Rhinopithecus bieti | reverse complement strand
ATTCTTCTATCCATGAGCATGGAATGTTTTTCCATTTGTTTGTGTCCTCTTATTTCCTTGAGCAGTGGTTTGTAGCTCTCCTTGAAGAGGTCCTTTACATCCCTTGTAAGTTAGATTCTTAGATATTTTATTCTCTTTGTAGCAATTGTGAATGGGAGTTCACTCATGATTTGGCTCTGTTTTGTCTATTATTGGTGTATAGGAATGCTTGTGATTTTGTACATTGATTTTGTATCCTGAAACTTGGCTGAAGTTGCTTATCAGCTTAAGGAGACTTTGGGCTGAGACAATGGGGTTTTCTAAATATACAATCATGTCATCTGCAAACAGACATTTTGACTTCCTCTCTTCCTATTTGAATACCCTTTATTTCTTTCTCTTGCCTTATTGTCCTGGCCAGAATTTCCAATACTATGTTGAATAGGAGTGGTGACAGAGGGCATCCCTGCCTTGTGCCGGTTTTCAAAGGGAATACTTCCAATTTTTGCCCATTCAGTATGATATTAGCCGTGGGTTTGTCATAAATAGCTCTTATTATTTTGAGATGTTCTGTCAAAACCTAGTTTATTGAGAGTTTTTAGCATGAAGGGGTGTTGAATTTTATCGAAGGTCTTTTCTGCATCTATTGAGATAATCATGTGGTTTTTGTCATTGGTTCTGTTTATGTGATGGATTACATTTGATTTGCGTATGTTGAACCAGCCTTGCATCCCAGGGATGAAGCCCACCTGATTATGGTGGATAAGCTTTTTGATGTGCCGCTGGATTCGGTTTGCCAGT
>NW_016847952.1:0-1373 GCF_001698545.2 Rhinopithecus bieti | reverse complement strand
CATTAGATTGTCCAATATATCTAAAATATATATAATTATAAAACTAAGCATAAAATATTTTTATTTTCTGTTATGGGTAGAATGCTGTACTGTTATTTAAGATGAGATTTAAAATGTGTATTTTAAATTTGATTATCAGTATTTATGAATTCATCATAACTATGAATACAATCTGATTTGAGATTTTTCTAGTGGTTGTAAAATTATCCTTTACTTGACTATTTCGATTCAGAATCTCACAAGGCTTAGTATTTGTCATAATTTACAAATAAAGACTTCCTCAAAACTAGATCTTGGTGGTTTGGAAAGAGACTGATTCCCAAAATGCTCTTTTGGTGGTTATTATATCTGGGAACAGCAAGAAGGAAATGTGGAGACCCATAGTTTAAACTACTGTCTTTTCTAGGTTCTAATAAAAATAGTTACATACATTCCCACCTGGATAAGTTCCATTGACATACTGTAATATATATCGTAGTTTAATAGTATAGTATACATCATAGTTGGAAAATTAGGAGACATTAGTGATAATAATAGTACCTACAATTTCAGCGAACACTTAACTGTGTACCAGGCACCATGCTTAGCTCTTTAAATATATCATCTTATTTAATTCTCACAATGAGCCTGTCAAATAGATGGCACTATCTCCATTTTACACTTGAAACAACCACCACCACCACAACAAACACAACAGGTAATTCCTCAGATCAACAGCAAGGAAAAGGCAGAGCCAAGAGCTTGGATTTAAGTCTAATAGTGTTTGACTGCTAAGCTGAACTAATAAATCTGACACTAAAAAATGTAGACACATATGTTAGATGGTGAGAGTAAAACACTTAGATATCTATAATGGAATTTTTCTTCCATTTATAAAAAATTATGCATCTATGTATGATATAGATCATAGTTTATGCTGTATTGTAAACTAATTATAGCCTAATAGTGTGAAACTCTAATTTCACCTTTTTTTTTTGCAGTATAAAAATATGTGCATTTATGCTAAGTGTGGCAGCTTACTTGGGAATTCAGTAGTTGTTTAACTTTGTACTCTGTACTGATGAAGTTGACTATTCAGGGTTCTCAACCTTTGATTATGAGGAGAGGATCACTCAGCAGGGTATGGTAGTATATGAACCGTTTGCCCAACTTACTCAGCTGTCATTTGTAGAAGTAGGAGCTGAAGTTTTCTGTCTTCTTCAATGGGGGCGAACTTTATTGTAGGTATAATCCTGAATGAAAAGAAACCAGTGAGCATTATTACTGAGTGAAGAGGATGAGTGGATTACCTATGTTCTCTGAACCCAGAAGAACACATGACTGATGCTTTTCTATGGAGAAAAATTCAGTTCAACTTGTTTCTGAGATCTGCT
>NW_016847951.1:0-1375 GCF_001698545.2 Rhinopithecus bieti | reverse complement strand
TCGGCCTCCCAAAGTGCTGGGATTACAGGCTTGAGCCACCGCGCCCGGCCTGCCTGCATTCTTTTAACTCACCAAGTTTGTATTTTGAATTCTTTGTAGGCAATTAGTAAATTTTCATTTTGAAGGCCTAAGTTGCTGTGGAAATAGTGTGCTCCTTTGGTGGTGGTGTGTGTTCTGCTTTTTTACACTTCTTGTATCACTGCATTGATAACATGAGCATTTGGTGGAACAGAACAGTCACCTCTCCCAGTTTTATAGAATGGTTTTTATAGGGAAAGGTGGTAGATGGTTCTTGGATCAACTGGATATAGTGTGTTGGCTATGGTCCCAGACGAGTGCAGTAGTATTGTCTCCATGTCACTTCTTTTGCTGTAGACAACATCAGCTATGACTGTGTGCGCCTTAACAGTCTTGGCTTTAGGAGTTTCTGGCAGTGGTTATAGCAAGGTAGATTTTGCTTGACCACTTTGGGCACATCTTTCCTAGGGGTGCTGGACTGGTTTGGGTGCCAAAGGGACATAGCCATTCTCTCTCTTGGGTGTGGCTTATCTTCGAGTAGGACATTGGACTCATTTTACATTGAGGAGGTTCAGTGACCCATGGGCACGGCACTCCACCCTCTTGAATGTGGCTTCCCTAGGGGCTTGGTGCCAGGTCAGTTTTCCTGCTGATAGGATACAGCTGCTCTACTGGATTAGGTGTGGCTTTCCTGGGTGCAGGACACCAGGCTGGTTGGTGTATGGAAGGGGTGTGGCTACTCCTATAACTCAGGGTCAGCCACCCTACTCGGTCATACTGCATGTTCCTTAGAGGACAGAAGGCCATAAGGGATTGTGCATCAGCATCGTGGCTATTCTACTGGGCTTAGGCTGTGAGTAGTAGGAGTGAGCAGAGCAGCCACCGAGATGGGGATAAAGAAATGTCCCCTCAACAGCTTGTACTTTGGGTTAGTGAGCTGCGGCAACTTAAATGGGAATGGCACCCTACCATATTGGAGCATGGTGCAATGACAGTGGAGGATCAGGGATGGTGAGATGCAGTAGCTACTGGCCATCAGAACAGGATGTACTTTAGCAGTAGCTCTGGTTTTAAGATGATGAATCACAATAGCAGATTGAAATACTGCAGCAATCTCCAGTAGCAAAGAGTTCGGCTGTCTGCAGTGGTAATGGAACTGCTGGGTTCCTCCAGGTTACCTTTTCCTCAAAGGGAGAAGTCCCTCCTTACTTTAAGTTGACCCCAACTGAAGAAGCAAAGTGACAGTGGAAGGGTGTTTTGTTCCATTCTCCGTGTGACCATATTGAATTTCTTTGCACCACAGATTTTCTGTTACTCGCTTGCTATAGTCCAACAATCTATTTGAGTCTCTCTAGTC
>NW_016847950.1:0-781 GCF_001698545.2 Rhinopithecus bieti | reverse complement strand
AGATGGAGTTTTGCTCTTGTTGCCCAGGCTGGAGTGATCTCAGCTCACTGCAACCTCTGCCTCCTGAATTCAAGCGATTCTCCTGCCTCAGCCTCCATAGTAGCTGGGATTACAGGCACACACCATCACGCCGGCTGATTTTTATATTTTTAGTAGAGACGGGGTTTCATCATGTAGGCCAGGCTGGTCTCGAACTCCTGACCTCAGGTGATATGCCTGCCTTGGCCTCCCAAAGTGCTGGGATTACAGGTGCGAGTGACTGTGCCCAGTGATTCTTACATTTTTCTGTGCAAAAGAATCCCTTGAGGAAGATGGGGGAGGGGCATGCACATTCTGGAGTCCCCTTCCAGACATTCTGAATGGGCAGATCTGGGTGGGCTGATGCAGTTGCCTCCTTAACAAGCTGCCCAACCTGGCGCTGATGTGGGCAGTCTGAGGCCCACTGTGTCAGAAGCCCCGGTTTAGTCAGGCTTCTGCATGGTGACTGGTTTGTCCCCTCCTGCAGGAGTCACGTGTCCTCTGAACTGGCCATGGAGCAGAAGAGGTCGCATGGCCAGAAGGAAAGGAAAACTGGTGAGGAGAGCCACAGCTCTGGGGCTGGCTTTGAAGGAGAAATCACTGCCTTTCATCCTTGGGTGGTGGTAAAAGCGCATCTTCCTTTGGGGCTGTCCTCAGGTGGGGTGATCTGTTTCTTCACAGTCAGTCATTGTTAATGGTGTGAATCACTCAACTCTGGTTTGGCCTCCAACCTTGGCTACCGGTTCCCACCACTCCCTCATCT
>NW_016847949.1:6474-7253 GCF_001698545.2 Rhinopithecus bieti | reverse complement strand
AGTGCTTTTCACTTGGTTTCGCCTCTCTGAGTTACCATAAAATGAAGCAGCATTTAAGGTCCATGTGATTTTCAATACATATCATTTCTTATTTGTTTGCAACATTGTGTGTATATAGCTTAAATATATTTAAGGTCCATGTGATTTTCAATACATATCATTTCTTATTTGTTTGCAACATTGTGTGTATATAGCTTAAATATATTCTCCAGATTGGTTTTTTCTTTTTAGTTTTACATTTAAGTTACAGTGTTGCTCCTGAATACTGCTCAGCAGTGATACATTTTTCTATTACTATACCAATAGGCTGAAATATTAGATTTTATTCTCTTCCAGCTCATTCCCAGTCTGTAGGCTGTTGTTTCATTCTGTTGATTGTTTTTAACAATTTTTTACAACTTATATCCAGGTTATTATTTTTAAGAGGACAAGACAGATTTCTCTTGACATTTGACTGATGCTAAATATTCTTCTATACACCATGTTGTGTAGAAAGAAGAATGGTTATTCAATCACGTGTTCATTTACTGTCATTACTGAAGGCCACAGGTTTTAACACTGCTGTGGCAAAATGATTCCCATTTATTATCACCTTAAAATATGTACATATTGTTGTACAACTATACAATTGTTTCTGTAAAACAGAGTATTAGCTGCATGGAACTGTAGCACATGAATGAATTATCCACAGTATATGTTAAAATATGCAAATCCCAATATTCTCTATTATAGCATTCAAAATGTGTTTATTTAAAAGTTATGTTAAATATGAAAGAGTG
>NW_016847949.1:0-4678 GCF_001698545.2 Rhinopithecus bieti | reverse complement strand
TTAATTTAGCTATTTTTACTTTTATATAGTGCTTTTGTATCCTCTCTAAGAAATTGTTTCCTATGTCAAAATGGCAAAGATATTCTTTTACGGTGAGGATAATATATAGTAACTGAAACTCACATGTTAGTGGGACTGTAAAATGGCACAACCATTTTGGAAAAATTTTATTACAGATATTTACAAATTTAACTGTTCATCTGCCATATGACCCAGAAATTCCTCTCTTTGGTATTTATCCAAGAGAAATGAAAACATATGTTCCAAAATATATTTGTACCAGAATGTCCATAATAAGTAGCTTCATTAATAATAGGTTCAAATTGAAAACAACCCAATTGCCTGTAAAGGTTAAACAAGTTTTGACACAGCCTTACAGTGGAATAGCTCTCATCAATAAAAAATAAACTTTCTGATAGACTCAACAACATGGGTGAGTCTCAAATAAACATTTTGCTGAAAAGAAACAGGACACAATTTATTTATTATTCTATGTATATGAATTTCAAGAACAGGCAAAATTAGTGTATGGTGATAAAAATCGAAAGGTTGTTGGTGCTTGAGTTCATGAAGATACTTTTGGAAGTAATGGAAATATTCTGTATTTTGACTTGGGTCTGGTTTGCCTGGCTGTATACATTTAGCAACTTAAATTATATATTGAAAATCTGTGCATTTCACTTTAGGTAAATTTTATCTCAAATTTTTTTAAAGATTAATAACTAAAAAATTCAGTTTGGCCTGGAAAAAATAAAACAGAAAAATGTTAACTTTGAACTTCCTTTCTTCTGACTTTTTATTTGTTTTCTTTAAACTTGTAATTTATTTTCTCCTATCTAAATCTAATCAATCTTTAACGCCCATTTCAGTTAGCATCTCCAGGAATTACCCTAAATACAGATGTGTGCGTTCTTATAGCAATGATCAGAAATGGTTGTATCTTATAATAATTTGTGTATATGATATATCTGTAAACCTAAGTCTACATTGTTTAATGCAAATAATACACCTGTTCATTCAAGAAATATTCAAGGAATCAGGCTTTGGGATGGGTTTTGGGAAACCTAAGAAAAAAAATGTTGTCTTGGTCTTCAAGGCTATTTTTGTTTTGAATGAATTTGTTTACTGAATGAATCCATTATTAGAGTTTATTCATATTCATGGCTGGGCACAGTGGCTCATGCCTGTAATCTTAGCACTTTGGAAGGCCAAGGTGGGAGAATCGCTTGTGTCTGGGAGTTCAAGATCAGCCTGGGCACATGGCAAAACCCCGTCTCTACTAAAAATACAAAAATTAGCTGAGCATGGTGATGCATGCCTCTGGTCTCAACTACACAGGAGGCTGAGGTGGGGGGATCACCTGAGCCCAAGCTGCAGTGGGCCATGATGGCACCACTGCACTCCAGCCTAGGCAACAGACTAAGACCCTGTCTCAAAAATTTTTTTAACTTAATCTACAACACCCATTCAACAAATATGGTAGTAATATCTACCACATTCAATGAAGTATTCTCAGGCAGTACGGATTACAATGATGATAAATAAAACATGGCTCATAACTTCAAAGAGCTTAACATGAAAGCCAAACAACTAAATAAGTAAGTTTTCAAAATACAGTCAGATAGTTACAAAAAGCCAAACGAGTTTAAAGGAATCAAACTAGAAAAAGGCTCCTAGTGAGAGAGACTTTTAAATTGAGACTCAAAGAAAGAATAGGGGGCAGTTGTTAGGTTGAACCATATAAAATTGCTGAGATGCCACCATTTTTGCAAAATTAGTGATGACATGTGGTTCAATCTAACACCCATGAGAAGAGTGTTAGTTCAGTTCCAGTGAAGCTGAAACTTAGATTGAGAGTTGAAACTGGAGCAATGGGCCAGGCATGCTGGCTCACACCTGTAATCCCAGCACTTTGGGAAGCCAAGGCAGGTGGATCAGTTGAGCCCAGGAGTTCAACACCAGCCTGGGCAATATGGCGAAACCCCATCTCCACAAAAGTTACAAAAATTAGCCAGGCATGGTGACACACACTGTAGTCCCAGCTCCTCAGGAGGCTGAGGCAGGAGGGAGGATTGTTTAAGCCCGTATATTAGTCTGTTCTTGCATTGCTGTGAAGAAATACCTGAGACCAGGTAATATATAAAGAAAAGAGGTTTAATTGGATCACAGTTCAGCAGGCTGTACAGGAAGCATAGTGACTTCTATTTCTTGGAAGGTCCCAGGAAGCTGAAAATCGTGGTGGAAGGCAAAGGGGGGAATCGGCTCAAGAGAGAGCTGGTGGAAAGAGGTGCTACATGCTTGTAAACAACCAGATCTCATGACAACTCACTCACTATCGTGAGAACAGCACAAAGGGGATGGTGTTAAACCATGCATGAGAAACACCTCAATGATCTAAGCACGTCCCACCAGTTCCCAAGTCCAACACTAAGGATTACAATTCAGTGTGAGATTTTATGGGGACACAGATCCAAACCATATCAGCCTGGGGATCAAGACAGCAGTGAGTTGTGTTCATGCCACTGCACTCCAGCCTGAGTGACAAAGTGAGACTTTGTCTAAAAAAGAGAGAGAGAAAGAAATTGGAGTAATGTTCAGGGTAAAATTATGGATATGTCAGCCACCATTTTAGGATGACAACGACAAGAAGCAAACATTAAGAATAAAAGAAAGAAAATCACTAAAACATCTATACCTAATGTAGGAAATGATGACTATAATCTCCACTGTATTTTGGCCCTAAAATATATTATGCTTGATATTAGGCGGGGGCCACTGCAACTGTGTAGGAGAGAGGTTACTGAACAGAGTATCAGGAATCCTATTACCAGTTCTAGCTGTATAGCTATTTGTCAGCTGGATGCCCTTATGTTAATGTACATGGTGGCAATGGGAAGCACTGTATACTTCACCAGAAAAATATTAAAGTTATGTCTGAAAATCTAGGGTTCACACCCAAGCTAATTCATTCACAAGAATTAAGAATTTGTTCTGATTAGTATGCTAGTATTAACAGTACTGTATATAATATGTGCTATATTAAAATATTTCCAAGAAAATAACCTGATATTTGCACAAATCTACAGAAATAATTTTTAAAACATTTTGTTAGTGTTAAATGTTTTCTGAATGCTATGAAATTCAGAAATATAGTTGCCATTTTACAATAATATTTAATTTACAATATACCTCTAGATTTTTTCACTGATCTTTTGTAAACTTAATAAATATTTGATTTGTATTTATTACACAAAGCACCTCAATTTATAAATTTCAAAGTCTGTTCCTCTTTATGAAACCCATCCTAATAGCCAATAATACTGTCATGAAATGTATTCGTATAGTCCAGTGTACATTTTTAGTTCACTAAGTTGTCATTTCCTCCCATCAGCATTCAGTTGTCATTTATTAAAGGCTTACAAGCTGAGTGCACAGAGCCAGAGGGCCTAGGTGACTTCAAGATACTAGCTTTAACGTTTTTAGAGCCTTGACAAAGATGAGGGGTGTCAGGTTTCTTCAGATTAGTGAATTTCCCACTGAATACATCAATACAGAATAACACAGGAAGACAGGAAATATGAGCTTCTCAATAATGGATTCTGTTTATTTGTTGTCATGTGGTCCAGAATTAGCCACTGTATCATAAAATTATTTTGAGCTGAAGACACTTAGGTTCTGGAAATCTTTTATCTGCCTAAAAGCAAAGCCGCCCAAAAGAACCCAAAGAACTCAATTATTATGAATTCCCTCCCTGGGAGCAACTCTAATCCCCTCTCCTGGAACAACTGGTCTTGGAGATAAGTCAGCAGCACATCTACACCGACATTGTCACAAGACTATCATATCTCTCATCTATTTTCCTAATGGCGCATTTATCTTTCCAAAAGGGACTTTTTTTTTCCAGTAAGTGTCCTTTCTTCCCCTTTTAAGAAGTCATTTGTTTTCTTGTAAATGCCTGCAATCTTCCTGCAATCTTCACCTACTAAGATGATATATAAGTTCAAAATTTCTACAGCCCCTTTGAGTTACTCATCACTGAGCACTCCCATGTGTATGTATGTTGCACACGTATATATTATCTGTCTTTTTTCTTGCTAATCTGATTTTGTCCGTTTAATTCATGGGACCCTGGTGACTGAATCTGAGAGGGTAGAGAATAACTATTTTCCTTCCTACAGTTGATTGTCAGCTATTTGACTTAACTGCTTCTAATCCACTTTAGAATGGTAGATAGATTCAGAATGCACCACTACCATCAAGCTACTGTAATATCCCTGATGTTCAGACTTTCCTTAATGTATATTTCCTTCTTCCCCTCGTTCTTGCTCCTCACCTCTCCTCTTAATGATTGTGCTTTTCATAATCCATGGAAGGTTAGTTGTTCATGTAGTGAGGACATTTTAATGTAAGCACACAGACACACACACACATAAGTTACATTCAGCAAATGTTCTCATTTGGTGAAAAGATATAACTCAAGTTTCAAAATCTTTATAACACCTGAAGAGTAAGCTTAATGAAATTCATAGTTATAGATATTCCAGGAATATTTGTTGGAGGAACTAATTTTTAAAATGATAAATGTGGCAATTAATTTTTGAAAAATAAAAATGCTTTATTAATAAAAATAAATAATATTCTACTGGAATATTGAGAAAATAGTTCCCAGTCACTTTAA
>NW_016847948.1:0-1372 GCF_001698545.2 Rhinopithecus bieti | reverse complement strand
GGGCGCCCCCTCCCACGGCCGCAGCCAGGTCCCCCTTCGCGGTCCGCCGCAGCCCTCTCGCCAGCCGCGCTTAACCCCGCCCCGCGTCGAACCCGGAACCGGCTGCGCCGCCGCCGCTGTCAACAGACATTGCGACTCCCTCAGCTGATCTACGAGGCGGGGCCAGCGGCGTCTGCGCCCCGCGATTGGCTGGCGGCGGCGCTCACCGAGAGCGGCGGCTAGAGCGGAGCCGGGAGTGGCCAGCGAGAGTAGGCGCGTGGCGGACGCGCGGCCATCTTTGATCCTGGCCGGGAGACGTCGTCGCCTGCGGATCACGGAAGTGGCTGCGGTGGGCGCCATGTTATGTTGGGGCAGAAGGGACGGGGAACTTCCGGATTGGAAGGCCCTAGGATTCTGATAGCCCCGCTGAGCTGCGGATGAGTCCTAGGAGTAGAAGACGGTCCACCTTAGTTGTCACGAGGTAGTGCAAGTGGAGGCCCTTTCGGGTACAGTTGCACACAGCGGATCACACAAATCCGAAGTCTGAAGCACAGGGCACGCTCCGGGAGTGGGAGCGGCTGCGTTGTGGGCAGGGCGGACGCGGGGCCAGGTCTTGGCGGGTGTTTTGCGGTGTCTTCCCGTTCTGAAAGCGCGTACCTTTTACCTCAGTATCCCACTTTTTCGAATCCCGAGACGTTCACGCGTGTGCTCCAGAGAAGGGCGCCAGAGGGTATTACCTGAAAGTGAAAGGTTGGCGAAAGCGGAGTAAACAAGGCGAGGTGCGTCCACGCAGGGGGAGTCTGTGCGGTTTGAAGGTACCAGCCAATGTCTGCACTGATGAGGAGCCCCCAAGTGCAGTTTTAAAAGGGTGAAGCAGGACCCGCCGCAGTGATTTATGCCTGTAATCTAAGTGCTTTGGGAGGCCTAGGCAGGAGGATCTCTTGAGCCCAGGAGTTCGAGATTAGCCTGAGACCTCATCGCTACCAAAAAAAAAAGTCGGCATCCATTTGTGTAAAACAAACCATACATACACACTTATATGCATATATAAACATTTGTATATATAGGTATAGTCATGTAGCAGGACGAGCAGCAGACAAAACTCCTTAGACACCGAGTTAAAGAAGGAAGGGGTTTATTCGGGTGGGGGGGGGGGGGCATCGGCAAGACTTCTGTCTCAAGAGCCGGGCTCACAACTCTAAGGGGTGCATGTGAGAGGGTCGTGATTGATTGAGCAAGCAGGGGTACGTGACTGGGGCTGCATGCACCGGTAATTAGATCGGAACAAAGCAAGACAGGGATTTTCACAGTGCATTTATATACAATGTCTGTATAGAAATAGAACCAATTAGGTCAGGGGTCCATCTTTAACTACCAGGCCCAGGGTGTGGCG
>NW_016847947.1:0-1377 GCF_001698545.2 Rhinopithecus bieti | reverse complement strand
ATGTTAGCTGGGATGGTCTCGATCTCCTGACCTCGTGATCCGCCCGTCTCGGCCTCCCAAAGTGCTGGGATTACAGGCTTGAGCCACCGCGCCCGGCCTGTAATCTTAATCTTATGATGTTAGTGTTCTTATTTCATCCATGAGGCAACTTAGGCTCAGAGAGGTGATATTACTATAGCCCAAGGTCATACGCAGTATTTGAACCCAGATCTCTGGAAATCGAGATCTGTGAACCAGGCTCTGCTGTGTCAGCATCTCCTATCCTCCTCCTGGCACACAGAACAGTCCTGGCCAGCTTGGTCTGAAGACCTGGGTTGCAGGAAGCGGGTGGCTTCTAGCTGGGGAAAAACCTTCTTGGGTTAGGGTTTACGAAGGGACTTTTTCAGAAGATTTCAAAATTGTCCCATCCCTCCTCTCATGGGTTTTAGCATCTAGCTGGGGAGACTAGAATCACAGACGTTTGGAACTGAAAGGGGCCACTGAGTCCATTTGGACTGCTGTGACAAAATGCCATCAACCAGGTAGCTTTTAAACAGCAATTTATTTCTCACAGTTCCGGAGGCTGAAAATCCAAGATCAAGGTGTTGAGAAATTTGGTGTCTGGTGAGTGGTTTCTAGTTCCTAGAGGGCAGCTTCTGCATCCTCGCCTAGTAGAAGTGTAGGACTCTTGGCTCCTTCAGCCCCTTCTGAGGGCACTAATCCCAGTCATGAGGGCTGCGCCTTCACAGCCGAATCGCCTCCCCAAAGGCCCCGCCTCCTCATATCATCACACTGGGGATTGGGTTTCCTCATAGGAATTGGGGTCCATAGTGGGGCCTTATGGATTACTTGTTCAGTCCGTTCAGGTTTTGCAGTAGAGGAAACTGCCTAGAGAGGCTGCATGAGGTGCTCCAAGTTGCAGCCACAGTGGCAGAGGTGGGAATAGAACCAGTGTCCTAACTTCCTGGCCTGGGGCTTCAGAAAAGAGTTTTTTTTTTTTTTTTTTAAAGGATATTCTTAGTAGACTATATGTTCACATGACTCGATATTCAAATGGTACAAAAGTCACTCCATGAGTTATCTAGTGCTCCCTCTTGAAGGTAAAATACTACCAGTTCCTTCTGGAGATGTTATGCAAATAAAAAGGAGGGATGCTTAGATTCTCTTCCCCGTTATGGTGGAGTATGGGTCACTCCTAATGTAGGATTGGACGATTGCCCCAAGCTGTCGTGAGTAGTTGATTGACGGTTTTCTTAAGGGAACAATGCTGGGAATGATGACAGACGCCCCCCACTGACCCCTTCCACCTCCCTGCCCCCCCAGTAAACTCCCACCCAAAATAGCAGTATGAGGTGTGGGGAAATAATCTTTGCCTCCGTCCTGGGTTTAGGCTGTCAC
>NW_016847946.1:0-240 GCF_001698545.2 Rhinopithecus bieti | reverse complement strand
CACATACACACACATATATACATGTACATACACATACACATATATATACACATACATACACACACATATATACACATACATACACACACACATATACACATACATACACACACATATATATACACATACATACATACACACACACATATATATACATGTACATACACATACACATATATATACACATACATACACACACATATATACACATACATACACACACACATATACACATACATA
>NW_016847945.1:0-781 GCF_001698545.2 Rhinopithecus bieti | reverse complement strand
ATATTGTTTAATTTCCATGTTGTTCCGACAATTTCTCTTGTTATTGATTTCTAGTTTTATTCCATTGTGGTCAGAAAAGATGCTTGATACAATTTTAAGTTTTTGAATTTTTTAAGACCTGTTTTGTCACCTAATATATGGTCTATCCTTGAGTGTGATTCATGTGCTGAGGAGAAAAATGTGTATTCTGTAGCCATTGGATGAATTGTTCTGTCAATATCTATTAGGTCCATGTGGTCTATATTGAAGATTAAATCTGATGTTTCTCTGTTGTTTTCCTGTCTGGAAGATCTCCCCAATGCTGAGAGTGAGATGTTGAAGTCTCCAGCTGTTACTGTATTCGGTTCTATCTCTCTCTTTAGCTCTAATAATGTTTGCTTTACATATCTGGTTGCTCCAGTGTTAGTTGTATATTTATATATATATAAATCATTATATTATCTTGCTGAATTGGCCTTTTTATGATCATGTAATGAATTTCTTTATCTCTTCTTATAGTTTTTCTCTTACAACCTATTTTGTCTGATGTAAGTATACCTAATATTGTTCTTTTTTGGTTTTCATTTTCATGTAATATCTTTCTTTATTAATTTATATTTATTTTTAGTCTGTGTGTGTCCTTATAGGTAAAATGTATTTCTTATAGGCAATAGATCATTGGGTCTTAATTATTTTTAAAATTCATTTGGCCACTCTATGTATTCTCTATGTATTTTGATTGGAGAGTTTAGTCCATTGTCATTCAATATTATTATTATTAATAAGTAAAGACTTAACTCTT
>NW_016847944.1:0-1250 GCF_001698545.2 Rhinopithecus bieti | reverse complement strand
TTTTGGTTTCTAATTTGTATGCCTTTATTCTTTTCCCTTGCTTATTGCACTGGCTAGAACATACAGTACAGTACTAAATATGCGTGGTGAGAGTGGAAACCCTTGGCTTGTATCTGATCTTAGAAGAAAAGCATTCAGTCTCCACCATTAAGTATGATGTGAAAATTTTATAGATTCACTCTATCAGGTTAAGGAAGTTCCCTTCTATTCCTAGTTTACTGAGACTTTCATCATGAATGACTTTTGAATTTTATCAGATACATTGATATGATCATGTGCTTTTTCTTCTTTAGCTTGTTAAAATAGTGTATTACACTGGTTGGTTTTCAAATATTGAATCAACCTTGCACTTTTGGGATAGACCCCACTTGGTAGTAGTGTACTATTCTTTTTGTATATTGGTGTTTGATTTGGTAATATTTTATATATTGACCTATAATTTTCTTTTCTCATATTGTCTTTGTCTGGTTCTGGTATCAGGGTAAAGCAGGCCTTACAGGATGAGTTGAGAAGTGTTCTTTCAATTTTTTGGAAGATACTTATAGAATTAATGTTATTCTTCTTTAAATCTTTGTTTGCATTCATCTGTGAAATCATTGGGTTTGGAGCTTCATTTTAGGGAAGTATATAAAGTGTAAAATCAATTTCTTTATTAGATATGGGAACATCCAAATTATCTATTTCATATTAGGTGAGTTGTGGTAGCTCATGTTATTTAAGAAATTGGCCCATTCCATTCAAGTTGTCAAATTTATGTTTGTAGTATTTTCTTATCATCATTTTGGTATCTGCAAAGTCTTTAGTAATATCTGCTATTTTGTCCTTGTTATGGACAATTTGTATCTTCTTTCTTTTTTTGTGTTAGCTTGGTTAGAGGTTTATCAATTTTATTGTTGTTTTCAATAAATCAATTTTTGGTTTTGTTAATTTTCTATGTTATTTTCTGTTTTCAATTTTACTGGTTTCTACACTTATTTTATTATTTCCTTTCTTCTGCTTGCTTTGGGCATATTTTGGTCTTCATTTTCTAGTTTAACATAGATACTTAAATTGTTCACTTGAGAAATTTCTTTTCTTCTAGTAGAAGTATTGAATGCTATTAATGTCTCTTTAATCACCACCTTAACTACATCTGACAAATTTTGATATGTTGAATTTTCATTGTCATTCAGTTCATAAGATTTTCCAATTTCCCTTATGACTTCCTTTTAGATCTATGAATTATTTAGTAAAAGGTAAAAGATTTATAT
>NW_016847943.1:0-210 GCF_001698545.2 Rhinopithecus bieti | reverse complement strand
TGCCAGGTGCGTTATGCCAGTTGCCTTATGCCAGGTGCGTTATGCCAGGTGCGTTATGGCAGGTGCGTTATGCCAGGTGCGTTATGCCAGGTGCGTTATGCCAGGTGCTACATATGCCAGGTGCGTTATGCCAGGTGCTACATATGCCAGGTGCGTTATGCCAGGTGCGTTATGCCAGGTGCGTTATGCCAGGTGCGTTATGCGCCTTAT
>NW_016847942.1:0-671 GCF_001698545.2 Rhinopithecus bieti | reverse complement strand
TGTTGAAATTTGACCCCCAGTGTGGCAGTGTGGGGTGGTGGGGCCCAGTGGAAGGTGGTTGGTTCATGTGGATGGAACCCTCATGAATAGGTTAATGTCCTCCATGGGGGTGAGTGAGTTCTGCTCTCACAGGAATGGATTAATTCCTGCAGGAGTAGGTAGTTAAAAAGAGTCTGGCTTCCTTGGCCTTTCTCCTGCTGTCGCTCTTGCTATGTGATCTCTGGTGCACCCTCTGCTCCCCTTCCACTTTCCACCATGAGGTGAAAAAGACTGAGACTCTACCAGTTGCAACTGCCCAATCTCAGACATTCCAGCCACCAGTATTGTGAGTCAAATGGACCTTTTTTACTTATAAATTACCCAGCCTCTGGTATTCTGTTACAGAAGCACAAAACGGACTAAGACACAAATGTAGGAAAAAACTCAATGAAGGTGTAGGGAAAATGGTGTTGACCTAAGTCACTTCAAAAATGAATAGAATCTGTAGACTGAAGGCACATGAACTATACTTCATCACTGGATTCCATTTTATAAAGTTCTTTCCAACAGGGATAATTGTGAACAACTGTTAAACCACAGTATCTGTATCTGGAATGAAACAATAACTTATATAAGTTGCAGATGGTAGGAACCAGGTCTCTCACTGTTGAAGTGGGAGGTTACAAATTAGC
>NW_016847941.1:0-1252 GCF_001698545.2 Rhinopithecus bieti | reverse complement strand
AAATATTTATATACAAATTTATATTTATATATTATATATAAAAAATGACACACACAAAGGAGAAAATGGGGTAAGGGTGATGTATACCTAACAATACTTATATAAACTCATTAGCATTCTATATAATACCCTTGTAGATTGAGTTCCAACCTAACTTTCCTCTCTTATTTCTCATCCTTCCCTGGTCATATTCCTCACATCCCAGTTAAAAAAAAAATTATTTCCCACCATGTAGACAAACCATACTCTTTCAGACCTTTATGTCTTTTTACATGTTGTTTCACTTCCTTCCTGCAAAGCCTTTCTGCCTTTCCTACATCTGTCCAGCTATATATATATTAAGACCCAGCTATATGTATTATCTGAGACATCCTGGCTCATCTACCCTGTTAATTTCCTCCTCTGACATGCTGATATCTTCTAATGTAAATTTCATTACAATAATTTGTAATTATTTGCCTGTTTGTCTCCTCATTTACCTCTGCAACCCCAATAGCTGGTATACACATTAAAAAGTGACCACAATGGGGTCCAAAAAATTTAATTGCATTGGTTCAGAGTCACATTATTGGAAGGTCAGGCTTGAGCCTGCTGTGGAGGATGAGAGTCAACTGCCACCACATGAAAGACGAATTCATATGATCTTGGGGTGTCTCTTCATATGGTCTCAGAGTATATTTATAAACAAGACTACATACTACAGACTTTAAGAATAGTGCATAGGTGGGCCTGGTGCAGTGACTCACGCCTGTAATCCCAGCACTTAGGGAGGCCGAGGCGAGTGGGTCACCTGAAGTCAGGACTTTGAGACCAGCCTGGCCAACATGGCAAAACCTCGCCTCCACTAAAAATATAAAAAGTAGCTGTGCATGGTGGCACATGCCTGTAATCCCAGCTACTCGGGAGGCTGAGGCAGGAGAATTGCTTAAACCTGGGAGGCGGAGGTTGCAGTGAGCCGATATTACGCCATTGCATTCCAGCCTGGGCAACAGAGTGAGACTCTGTCTCAAAAAAAAAGAATAGTGCATAGGTAAAATCCAACTTAAACTAAGCCAAAAGAAGGAAAATAGTCTTAGAAATAACAACTACAACACAATTTTTAACTAAATAGAGAATATGCCAAAAAGAAATCTGTACTCTAATATTCTTTGCAGCATTATTCACAATAGCCAATATATGGAACCACCTAAGTAGTCGTTAACAATGAGTAGATTAAATGCAGTGTATATACACAATGGAATATAATTTGGCC
>NW_016847940.1:0-822 GCF_001698545.2 Rhinopithecus bieti | reverse complement strand
ATTAGACCTAATAAACAAATCCAGTAAAGTCACAGGATGCAAACTTAGCATACAAAATTAGAAGCATTTCTTTCTTGCTTTTCTTCAACTTTTAAGTTCAGGGGTACATGTGCAGAATATGAAGGTTTCTTACACAGGTAAACGTATGCCATTATGGCCTGCTGCATAGAGGATCCCATGCCCCAGGAAGCCCAGCATCCAATAGCTATTCTTTCCAATGCTCTCCCTTTTCTCACCCCAACCCCTCTGACAGGCCCCAGTGTATGTTGCTCCCTTCCATGCGTCCATGTGTTCTCATCGTTCAGCTCCCACTTATAAACGAAAACATGCAGTGTTTGGTTTTCTGTTCTTGCATTAGTTTGCTGAAAATAGTGGCTCCCAACTCCATTCATGTCCCTGCAAAGGACATGATGTCATTCCATTTTATGGCTGCATAGTATTTCGTGGTGTATGTGTACCACATTTTCTTTATTCAGTCTATCATTAATAGGCATTTGGGTTGATTCCATGTCTTCGCTATTGTGAATAGTGCTGCAATGAACATATGTGTGTATGTATCTTTATAACAGAATGATTTATATTCCTTTAGGTATATACCCAGTAATGGGATTGCTGGGTCAAATGGAGTTTCCGCACCTAGGTGTTAGAGGAATTGCCACACTGTCTTCCACAATGGTTGAACTAATTTATGCTCTCACCAACAGTGTAAAAGTTTTCCTTTTTTTCCACAACCTTGCCAGCATCTGTTGCTTTTTGCCTTTTTAATAACAGCTATTCTAACTGGCATGATATGGTATCTCATTGCCGTTTTGATTTGGATTT
>NW_016847939.1:0-830 GCF_001698545.2 Rhinopithecus bieti | reverse complement strand
GTTAGAACTAATAAACAAATCCAGTAAAGTCACATGATGCAAACTTAGCATACAAAATTAGAAGCATTTCTTTCCTGCTTTTCTTCAACTTTTAAGTTAAGGGGTACATGTGCAAAATATGGTTTTGCATATTTCCTGTGTAAGAAGGTTTCTTACACAGGAAAACGTATGCCATTACGGCCTGCTGCGTAGATGATCCCATCCCCCAGGATCCAGCCCAGCATCCAATAGCTATTCTTTCCAATGCTCTCCCTTTTCTCACCCCAACCCCTCTGACAGGCCCCTCTTCCATGCGTCCATGTGTTCTCATCGTTCAGCTCCCACTTATAAGTGAAAACATGCAGTATTTGGTTTTCCGTTCTTGCATTAGTTTGCTGAAAGTAATGGCTTCCAACTCCATTCATGTCTCTGCAAAGGTCATGATGTCATTCCATTTTATGGCTGCATAATATTCCGTGGTGTATATGCACCACATTTTCTTTATTCAGTCTATCATTAATGGGCATTTGGGTTGATTCCATGTCTTTGCTATTGTGAATAGTGCTGCAATGAACATATGTGTGTATATCTTTATAATAGAATGATTTATATTCCTTTAGATATATACCCAGTAATGGGATTGCTGGGTCAAATGGAGTTTCCGCACCTAGGTGTTAGAGGAATTGCCACACTGTCTTCCAAAATGGTTGAACTAATTTATGCTCTCACCAACAATGTAAAAACTTTCCCTTTTTTCCACATCTTTGCCAGCATCTGTTGCTTTTGCCTTTTAATAACAGCTATTCCAACTGGCATGATATGGTATCTCATGGCGGTTTTGATTTGGATTC
>NW_016847938.1:0-671 GCF_001698545.2 Rhinopithecus bieti | reverse complement strand
ATTAAGGATGTCCAGAAGAGAATTGTTTCAGGCTGACAAGAGTGGTATATTCTGCTTCTGTCTCGGTTTAAGAGAAATGAGTTATCCTGTGCTTGTTCCTCCTCTCATTCAAGAGATACCTTTGGTTGGTACCCAGATGACAGTTTCTTCAGTTTCCTGGTACTTGCGTGAGAAACGTGGAGAAGGTCTGGAGACTCAAAGAGATAAACTAATTGCTTTCATTTCATATGGCTACTCAAAGATAGATGAAGCAGTTGTGGTCCCAACCATCTAGGAACTTTTAGTCCATACTAGCAACTACACACATGGTTGAATTAGGCATCATGTGGTTTGTACAATGATGTGTGCAGAAAAACTTGGGCTTTATTTGGTACACGCTCTTTATATTGTCGTCACTTCAGATGTCATCAACTGAAGCGATGTTTATGGACAGAAAAGTTGTTATTATTATTTCTATTTTTTTACCTTGCTAAGTATATTATTTATCTTGTAATAAAATTACCCTAGAAAACCTTAAAAGATCTGTGTAAGTCACTTATGAATATATGTTATCAAATTGACAAGACAGTGACTAAAACAAATTAAAATTACATAAATCTTAAGATATAAGTTTCTCTTAGGTAAACTTAGGAAAACCAAAATGGAAAATACCCCAGTAGCATAGAGAACAG
>NW_016847937.1:0-670 GCF_001698545.2 Rhinopithecus bieti | reverse complement strand
TTGTGATCCATCCACCTCAGCCTCCCAAAGTGCTGGGAATACAGGCGTGAGCCACTGCCCACAGCCCCCCCTTTTTTTTTTTTTTTTTTTTTGAGACGGAGTCTCACTCTGTAGCCCAGGCTGGAGCACAGTGGGGCGATCTCAGCTCACTGCAAGCTCCGCCTCCTGGGTTCACGCCATTCTCCTGCCTCAGCCTCTCAAGTATCTAGGACTACAGGTGCCCGCCACCATGGCCGGCTAATTTTTTGTATTTTTAGTACAGAGGGGGTTTCACCGTGTTAGTCAGCATGGTCTTGATCTCCTGACCTTGTGATCCACCCGCTTCGGTCTCCCAAAGTGCTGGGATTATAGGCCTGAGGCACCGCGCCCAGCCCCACAATTCTTTATCTTAAGCCAGATATTCCTTTCTGTTGATCCCAGGTCTTTAGATAAACTCAACCAATTGTCAAACAGAAGAATTTTAAATCTACCTCTAAGCTGGAAGCCCCAACCCACTTCAAGTTGTCCCATCTTTCTGTACCAAACCAATGTATTTTGGAAATGTATTTCATTGAAGCTTCATGTCTCCCTAAAATGTATAAAACCAAGTTTCACCTCGACCACCGTGGGTTCTCAGGACTTCCTGATGGCTGTGACCACTCTCATTTGGCTCAGAATAAATATATATATA
>NW_016847936.1:0-671 GCF_001698545.2 Rhinopithecus bieti | reverse complement strand
CCCTAGATCTCGAAGCTTGAGGAGACAGAACTTATGTGGCAAGAAGCATTGGCTATAGTTGTTTTCCTACCACTTCTAGCTATAATGCTTCTGTTCTTCTGATACTGTAGCCCCCCAGGCCATGAATATCTCTGTCCATGCTGGGTTTAATATTTTTGTTCAAACCTTGTTAATTGCCTCAAGAATGGGAAACTCTTCTTCCCAGCCCCGTAAAGATTGGAGCCCTCTCCAATGTATGTTGCAGAATTTCTCTCTAGGCTTCTCAGATGATTACGGGGTCTGCCTTAAAAAAGGCAAACTCCAGACACTCTGTGAAGTAGAATGGCCACAGTTCAGAACCAGGTGGCTCCCAGAAGGGTCACTAAACCTCACAGCTGTTCAGGCTGTGTGGCAGGTCGTTGCTGGAACTCCCGGTCACCCCAATCAGTTTCCCTACATTGATCAATGGCTAGATTAGTCCGGAGCTCTCCTCCATGGCTCCACTCATGCGCCATTCATGATCCTACCTCCAAGGTCTTTTTAAGCCAGAACTGACTTTTGCCCCGGCCCTCAGCTCCCTCGGCTCCTCCTGTACTACCTCCTTCTGAAGAAGGGGAAGTTTCCTTCAGGAAGGAAGGAGGAGGTGGCCCCCCTCCTCCCTCTGAGAGCAGCCCAAATCCCTCCAGGCAGTG
>NW_016847935.1:0-386 GCF_001698545.2 Rhinopithecus bieti | reverse complement strand
CACACACCACCACACACACAAACACATCACACACACAGTTACACCATCCCCCACACACCATGACACACAAACACACCACACATCCATCACACGCAGTTATACCATCCCCCACACACCACCACACACGCAAACACACCACACACATCCATCACACACACACAGTCACACCATCCCCACACACCACCACACACACAAACACATCACACACACAGTTACACCATCCCCCACACACCATGACACACAAACACACCACACATCCATCACACGCAGTTATACCATCCCCACACACCACCACACACGCAAACACACCACACACATCCATCACACACACAGTCACACCATCCCCACACACCACCACACACACAAACACATCACACACAGTTACA
>NW_016847934.1:0-386 GCF_001698545.2 Rhinopithecus bieti | reverse complement strand
GGGAGGTGGAGCTTGCAGTGAGCTGAGATTCGGCCACTGCACTACAGCCCGGGCGATAGAGCGAGACTCTGTCTCAAAAAAAAAAAAAAAAAAAAAAAAAAAAGAAAGTAAATGGCCTGCAGGGGAGAGGTTGAATATCCTTTAGCTGATCTGACTTGAGTAACAGGAAAACTGGAAACGACTTACACTAGAGGCCTCTTGCATTTTGTGGGATAGTTTCTCAGTTCTTAGGGGGAAAACAAATGAACACACAAAAACAGTAATGGAACACAACTGGCTTTGAAAGTTTAAATGCAAGTATTTCCAATTTTGGCAGTTTTAATGCAAATGTTTCCAATTGCCTTTGCCTTACATAGAGATTTAACAGAATTATTAATGTCAATCAG
>NW_016847933.1:0-238 GCF_001698545.2 Rhinopithecus bieti | reverse complement strand
TTCACTCATTCATTCACTCATTCACTTATTCACTCACTTATTCACTCACTCTTTCATTCACTCACTTACTCATTCACTCACTCATTCACTCACTCATTCACTCACTCACTCACTCATTCACTCTCACTCATTCACTCACTCACTCATTCACTCACTCATTCACTCACTCACTCACTCATTCACTCTCACTCACTCATTCACTCACTCATTCACTCACTCATTCACTCACTCATTCACT
>NW_016847932.1:0-239 GCF_001698545.2 Rhinopithecus bieti | reverse complement strand
ATATTTATCATGGAATCTGCAATAGGATATTTGGGTGCACATGAAGCCTACGGTGACAAAGGAAATATCTTCAGATAAAAACTAGAAAGAAGCTTTCTGGGAAAGTTCTTTGTGATGTGTGAATTCATATCATGGAGTTACACCTTTCTTTTCATGGAGCAGTTTGCTACCGCTGTTTCCATGGAATCTGCAAAGGGATATTTGCAAGTCGCATTGAGGCCTATGGTGAAAAGGAAATA
>NW_016847931.1:4605-8734 GCF_001698545.2 Rhinopithecus bieti | reverse complement strand
AAATAATATATTGGCAAAGTTGACATAATGTGATCTATGGTAAATTTTACGTTATGTGATTTGATTACAATAAAATTAAAATGTTAGCCAACTATATTCTTTTAAGAAGAGACTCTTTAGAGTAAAATACACAAATAATTTAAAGTAAAATAATGGAAAAGTTATACACTGCAAGCAGCAACTATAAGACAGTTGAGCAGCTATAATATCACCAGATAAAATAGGCATTAAAAGAAAATTGTTACTAGTGACTATAAAGCATATGTAATGATGACATAAATATTAATTCTTCAAGAAAACATAATAATTATAAATCTGTGTACACTAAATAATATAACCACATAATACCTAAATCAAAACAAACAGAATTGAGTGAGATATTTTAAAATTGCACCATAATAGTTGGAGTCATCAAAATGACATGTGATAGTTAATATAATAACTAATCAGAAGATTATCAAAGATAGAACAATAGTGTAATCTAGACAAACTAGAACTAACATACATCTGTAGAGCACAGGACCCCAAAAGCAGAATACATACTCTTCTCAAGTGCTGTTACAGAAAATATTTAAAATACTTTAGAATTTGTCTAAAAAATAGAACAGTGTTTACTTATCTCATTCTATGATGCCAGTACTACTTTGATCCCCAAAATAATTAAATACATTACATGAAGAGAAAATTATAGAACAGTGTCCTTTGTAGCTGCAGACACAAACAAACTTGACCAAAAAACTAGCAACATAATCCAGCAACATGTAAGGAATATTATACATTATGACCAAGTGGGATTTATCATGGTCAGTTTAACATATGAAAACCAATAAATAAACTTGATAGAATAAGGTATGAATACCACAAGATTATGTCAATCAATGCAGAAAAGCATTTCACAAAATCCAATACCTTGTCTTTTACAGGCACAGGCAAGTATTTCATTATGAAGATGCAAAAGCAATTGCAACAAAAGTGAGTATTGACAAATAGACTCTATTTAAACTAAGGAACTTCTGTACAGCAAAATAAACCATCAACAGAGTAAACAGACAACCTACTAAATGAGAGAAAATATTTGCAAATTATGCATTCAACAAAGGGCTAATATCCAGCACCTATAAGAAACTTAAACAAATTTAAAAGAAAAAACAACCCCATAAAAAAGCAAGCAAAGGATATGAACTTTTCAAAAGTAGCATACATGTGGTCAACAGTCATATGAAAAAAAAGTTTAACATCACTGAGCATTAGAGAAATGTGAACCAAAACCATAATAAACCATTAATGGCTACTATTAGAAAATAAAAAATAACAGATAGCAGTGAGTTTGTGGAGAAAATGGAAAACTTATACACTGTTGGTGGGAGTGTTAATTAGTTCAACCATTGGGGAAGACAGTGTGGCAATTCCTCAAAGACCAAAAGACAGAAATACCATTCAATCCTGCAATCACATAACTGGGAATATACCCAAAGGAATATAAATTCTTCTATTATAAAGACACATGCACATGTATGTTTATTGCATCACTATTCACAAGAGCAAATACATGGATTCAACATAAATACCCATTAATGATAGACTGGATAAAGAAAATGTGGTATATATACACCATGGAATAAGATGCACCCATAAAAAAGAAGGAGATCACGTCATTTGCAGGGATATGGAGGTAGTTGGAGGTCTTTATGCTCAGCTAAGTAACATGGGAACAAGAAACAAATACTGCATGCTCTCACTAATAAGTGGGAGCTAATTGATAAAACACATGAATGCATAGAAGGGAACAACATACACTGGGGTCTTTTGGAGGTTGGAGGGTGGGAGAAGGAAGAGGAATGGGGAAAATAACTAGTGAGTACTAGTGTTAATACCTGGGTGATGAATAATCTGCACAACAAACCTTCATGGCAAAGTTTGTCTATGTAACAAACTTGCAATTGTACCCTGAACTTAACATTTAAAAAAAAATATATTCAAAACTAGAAATAGAAGGAAACTTCTCCAACCTGACAAAGGACATTTATACATATAAACAGTAAACATCATTCTTAATTGCAAAACACTGAATGCTTTCCTCCTGAGATCAAATAAAACAAACCAAATTCAAACAAAACGAACAGGACAGGTATGTCTGCTCTCACCATTTCTATTTCACATTATCCTAGATGTTCAATCAAGAACAATTAGACAAGGAATTCAACTGAAGGGATCTGGACAAAGAAGAGGTAAAGTGATCTCTATTGGCAGATTACATAACCTTGTTTAAAAAAATCAAAGGATCCACTAAAAAAAATTAGAATGAATAAAATTACAGGATGGGGATATAATATCAATAGAAAATCAATCATATCTATACATTAGCAATGAACAATCTTCAGATGAAATTGGCTGCTCTGCCTATGTAGTAGCCATTCTTTTATTCCTTTACTTTCTTAATAAAGTTGTTTTCACTTTCAGAATGTGCCTCAAATACTTTCGTGCATGAGATCCAAGAATGATCTCTTGGGATCTGGATAATAGTCCCTTTCCGGTAACACCTTCCTGGTGAATCATGAAATGATGATACTGAGGAGACCCCTGATCCAAAGGAAATGGACAGAAATGCCAATTGGCTGACTTTGTATAAAGTAGTGGAGTACTTGTGTAAAGGATGGAATTGAGTTAGTGGCCCAATTTAGGGGAGTTGGAGCCACTCCTAACAGAGTGGGTTAAAGGTTCCTCTTAATAAAATCAAGGACACAATCAAACTTGGATTTGAGGCCCAACTTAGGAAGGTACAGTCTTTTCTAAGACTTAATGGGTTAGAGGCCTCTCTGTAAAGTCTCTCTTAGGTAAAATAGATTACCCACTACAGATGTTAAATGCTATTCTCTTTGAATTAATCTGCACTCTTTGCTGATGGCTATGAGTGACAGGATTAGACATGTATAGGATCACAGGACATGGGGAGCTTTGCTCTCCCCAAAAGGGGAAGATTGAGAGCTGATGGGACTACTGAAAAGATCCCTTTACTACTGACAAGTGTCCAAGTGAACTTTTGATTCAGAATTCCTGGGATAGGTGGGCCTTTCTCTGGCCTCCTTGTGCTCCTCCAAGTCCCTGCCCCACCACAGGCAATGCTTTTCTCCCTTCCCTTTCCTTTCTCTCTGTGAAAACTGGTGCATTGAATGGTAAAATCACTGTTTATCTCCTCTGTAAAGTTTTGATTAATCAGACATGGGATTTGTGAGGCTAGTCTTAAGTTGTAGAGAATCTGTTGGACTTTGTGCTATGAATTTGTCCTTCTGTATCTTTCAGTCAGAAAGAGGGGTACGACCTTAAGATAGAACATGGGCTTCTGACTCCATAAGACTGCTGTTCATGATGGCCCAGCAAACTAGTCTGTTATGTCCTTGGGAGCTTGACCTCATAACGATGTGGTGGTGCTTTCTTTTGGGCTCTACCTTTCAGGAAATAGTATTTTGTGGGTTCATGTCATAGTTATCCCTCAATGTTATCTTGAGCAGTTAAAAGCTTTTATGAGCTCAAAATTGCCAGCACTAGGATCCTTCATAAGGGCAGTGGAAATCGTCCAATGCTATAGCTCAACAAATAACGTATTGCCATTTTACATCGGCAGTCCAGGTTCAATTATCAGCTTGGGGAATGAATTCTTTATGGTTTGATATCTGTGTAACCGTTAGCATTTGTTGATTCTCTTCCCCTCCAGGAACCATCTTGAATTTTCCTTTATCTGAGCACAGAAACATTTGCCATTTGCCCTGGCTAAAGTCAGGTAATAAGAGATTTAAAAAGGAGTTCTAAAAAGAGCACTCTGGTTAAAAGTCAGCTTAATTAAAAGTGAATATTCAAGCTCTAACAGCCTGGGACTCCTTGGAAAAAAACAGGTTTTTCTTAGAGCACCAATTTGTTCTTTAACAAAAATTTGTAAAGGGTTATAAAAGGTCTGTAAGAATCTTACCTTATGGTCAATCTGATTAAGATTGAATACATTTGTCTATAAGGTTATATTAAGAATTGGGCTTGCCATCAATAGCACACTAATGCAAACATGAAACTTGGCTTTCTTTCTTGAACAAGACTTTCATCTAATTTTTAAGAAAGAAAAATATTTTGTAAGCATTTT
>NW_016847931.1:0-3495 GCF_001698545.2 Rhinopithecus bieti | reverse complement strand
GGAGCCTCAAGTTATCTTGGGACCTCATAAGGAGAGGAATTTACCCAACAAATACAGGCATTTGACAGTATAAATGCATGGGTGTGCTCAGCTTTTTTTTAAAAAAAAAAGTCTTATCTGAGATTCCTTATGGAACAGAGTTCCATCAAAGCCAATGTGAAAAATAATTAGAAGTAAAATAGACTTTTTCACATAGAGTTTTTATATAGGCTTTGATGGAACTCTGTTCCATAAGGAATCTCAGAGATGGTTTTTACTGTACTTTATACAAATAATCAGGCCAAGTATAGTTAGGCAAATCGGTCTTATCATGATTTGTCTTTAGTAAAAAATGGGAGACTCGAGAGAGAAAATATTGTTTCAATAATTATGGTACACCTGTTATTAGCATCTAGTCTCATTAGTTGTTTTGAACTTTTCATTTAGTGCAATTTAGACTAACCCTACTTACTCCTGTGAACCAACCAGTAATCTCTGACTGCTGCTCAGAGAAAAACCAAGAAGAATGGGTAATGTAAAAATCTGAATCAATATTCTAATTCTGGGAAGGTATTAAAATCAGCTAGCAACCTCATATCAGCTTGGAGTAGATGCCCAGTTCATGGAAAGCTTTTTAGATTTGTTTACTTTGGATAGTTTAACTCATTTTGCTTTACTCTTGTGAAATATATTGCTGTTTCACACTATATGTAGGAAGGCAGGATAAGCTTAATGTTCTCTTAATTTGAACACTTATTAATCTTCCACATATCACTTTTTGTCAGAACTCAGAGTTATTAATGACCCTCAACAAACCAAAGCTTTCTGACTAAACTCCTTGCTGTATTAAATATAAGAGACCCTAATAGTTAAGCAGGAATATCATCATCCCTAATCAACCTGGAGAAGTTACAGAAGGATGGAACTTCATTTCTCTACAACCCTCAGGATTAGAGTTCTCTTATAAAAGGGAGAGGGAAAATATGTCACTGATGTTTGAACCAGAGTGACTTCATCTTGTCACTCTGAAGTGAATAAAATAAGGGGCTGAATAAAATAAGGCTGAGACCTACTGGGCTGCATTCACAGGAGGTTAAGGCATTCTATTTCATGGATGAGATAGGATGTCTGCACAAAATACAGGCCACAAAGACCTTGCTGATGAAATAGCATGTGATAAAGAAGCCAGCCAACACCTACCAAAACCAAGATAGCAACAAAAGTGACCTGTGGTTGTCCTCATTGCTGAATATCACTAATTATAATGTGTTAGCATGCTAAAAGACACTCCCACCACTGCCATAACAGTTTATAAATGCCACGGCAATGTCAGAAAGTTTCCCTATGTGGTCTAAAAAAAGGAGAAACCTTTAGTTCTGGGAATTATTCATCCCTTGTTTAGCATATAATCATGAAGTAATGGTAAGTAGCCTTAGTCCAGCAGGCCACTGACGGCCATTCGTTTATTTTCTTACTTTCTTAGTAAGCGTGTTTTCACTTTTAAAAAAAGAAAATGAAATTAAGAAAATAATTTTATAAAAAATTGCATAATATTACAATAATAAGAAATAATTATAAAAGAAATGCAAGGCTTGTACTCTGAACACTACAAAATGGAAATAAATTGAAAAGATCTAAATGAATTGGAAGACATCACATATTAATTGATCGGAAAGAAGACTCTGTAATGGACCAAAAGCTGATCCACATATTTAAAACAATCTCTGTCAAAATACCATTTTTGCCAAAATGAACAGATGAGTCTAAATTTTATATACAGTTGCAAATGTTTTGTTTGTTTGCTTGCTTGATAAGACAAGGTCTCACTCCGTCTTCCCAGGCTGGAGTGCAGTGGTGTGATCTTGGCTCACTGCAACCTTCACTTCCCAGATTCAAGTAATTCTCATCCCTCAGCCTACCAAGCAGCTGGGATTACAGGCATGCACCACCATGCCCAGTTAATTTTTGTATTATTAATATAGGTGTGATTTTGCCATGTTGGCCAGACTGGTCTCAAACTCCTAGTCTCATGTGATCCACCCACCTCAGCCTCCCAAAGTGCTGGGATTGCAGGCATAAGCCACCATGCCCAGGCCTCCAGTTGCAAATGATCCAGAATATTCATAGCAATCTTGAATGAAAAGAGCAAAGTTGGATAACCCACATTTCTTTATTTCAAACCTTACTACAAAACTATTGCTTTCAAGACAGAGTGACATTGGCATAAGTATAGGCAAATATATCAATGGAATATAGCTGAAAGCCCAGAAGTAGACTGCCACATCTGTAGTCAATTGACTTTCAAGAAGATTGATGAAGGAATTTAATGAAAACATAGTAGTCATTTCAACAAATAGTGTTGGGGCAAGTGAGTATCCACATGTGATGACTCCTACTTACTACTGTACACAAAAATTAACTCAAAGTGTATTATAGACCTCAATGCGAAAGCTAAAATAAAACACTTTAAAAGAATAGCAAATTAGTAAATCATTGTTGCCTTGTGCTAGTTAATTATTCCTTAGATATGACATCCACAACACAAGCAACAATGACATAATTTGACAAAATAATAACTAACAAATTGTGTTATGAAAATATATCAAAACAAATTTTAAAATGGAAGAAGTGTTTGAAAATCATGAATCTGTCAAAGGCTTGCATCCAGAATGTGTGTTTTAAAAAAGCTCTTACAACACAATAAAAAAAGCAATTAATAACCAAATTAACACAATTAAAATTAGACAAATGATCTGGATATTTCCCAAAATAATATATAGCAACAGCCAATAAGCACATGAAAAGGTGCTCAACATTATTAGTTATAAGGGAAATGTAAATCAAAGTCAATCAAAGTCACAATGAGATAATACTTCACACATCCTAAAATGGCTAGAGTTAAAAAGACTGACAATAAGAAGTGTTCGTGAGCATGGGGAGAAATTGGAACCTTCAAATACTACTGGCAATAATACAAGATGATGCAGCCACTCTTGAAAACATTTTGGCAATATTCATGTTGTTCATCACAGAGTTGTGATATGTCCAACAATTTTACTCCTAATTATATATTCAAGAGAAATGAAAGCATATATCCACAGAGAAACTTGTACTGTATATAAATGTTCTTAGCAGCATTTTTCTTGATGGTGAAAGTGTGGAAACAACAAATATTCATCAATTGATGAATGGGTAAGGGAAATATACAGTCCTACACATTCTTTTAACGCAACATCAAGGATTGAAATATGGTAATACTGATTAATCTTGAAATTAGATTAAAACATGTGTAAAAACTTTGAGCTAGTGAGCCGAGATCATGCCATTGCACTCCAGCCTGGGCAACAGTGTGACACTCTGTCAAAAAAAAAAAAAAAAAAAGCATTGAACTGTACAGTTTCAATAGGTGAATTTTAAGTAGGTGAATTATATCTGTATGAAGCGGTAACAAAAATAATTGCTTCTAGTCATTTTTTGGAGGGACTGCCATCAGGCAGTTAATACAATCTATCTTGT
>NW_016847930.1:0-236 GCF_001698545.2 Rhinopithecus bieti | reverse complement strand
TATTTCATTTGTCACCATAAGCTTCAATATGCTCTGAAATACTCCATTGCAGATTCAAGAAAACGGTGTTAGCAAACTGCTCAATGAAAAGAACAGTATAACTCTGTGTGATGAATTCACAGATCACAAAGAAGTTTCACAGAAAGCTTCTTTTTGTTTTATCTGAGGATATTTCCTTTGTCAACATAGGCTTCAAAGCACCCCAAATATCCTATTGCAGATTCCACGAAAGCAGT
>NW_016847929.1:0-386 GCF_001698545.2 Rhinopithecus bieti | reverse complement strand
TCAGGGAAGCTCTAACTGGGTGGAGCCCACATCAGCTCAACGAGGCCTGCCTTTCTCTGTAGACTCGACTTCTGGGTGGAGTCTGACAGCTGTCTGACAGCTTTGAAGAGAGCAGTGGATCTCCCAGCACGGAGGTTGAGATCTGAGAACGGATAGACTGTCTGCTCAAGTGGGTCCCTGACCCCTGAGTAGCCTAACTGGGAGACATCCCCCACTAGGTGCAGACCGACACCTCACACAGCAGGGTACACCCCTGAAACGAAGCATCCAGAGCAAGAATCAGACAGTAACACTCACTGTTCAGCAATATTCTATCTTCTGCAGCCTCTGCTGCTAATACGCAGGCAAACAGGGTCTGGGGTGAAGTTCAAGCAATCTCCAACAGA
>NW_016847928.1:0-590 GCF_001698545.2 Rhinopithecus bieti | reverse complement strand
AAAATGGTGGTTATGGTGCTTTGAGCAAGACTATTAGCCTCATCCAGAAAGGCATAAATTCCTACATATTCTCTTTCCATTTCATGTAGTGTGTCAATAAGAATTTCATTTGGTGGAATAAGGGCTTTCAGATCATTATCATGTTCATAGTTCTGAGTATCAGATCACATTTTTAAAAAATGTGTATCCTAAATAATATTTAAAAGTAAATGTTTGGGACTTCTAAACACTGATAAATACAACATGTACCATACAATTTTTTGAAGGACAATGGAAATTGAAAATATTATGAAGTGAAACAGCCACATCACTTGCTTTAATAATCCAATATTTGTAAACGTGTTTAGAATCTAGTTACTTTTAATGGCTTGCATCATTACTGAACAATTCAATTTTCTGCTCTCTTTTTCATATATAAGACTTTAAAAATATGGTTGCTAAAATTCCTTTCAGCTTTCCATTTCTACAATTTTATTTTAATACCCATTTTCAATAGAATGGGAGGTTTCATTTCCCTCAGGGTCCACATAGTGGCGCTGTGCAATGGACTAAAAGGCAAGAAACTGCAGAGGGAAAAAAGGAAATTGGAA
>NW_016847927.1:0-237 GCF_001698545.2 Rhinopithecus bieti | reverse complement strand
GGGATGCTCCCTGGACCTGTCAAAGCCCCTTCCCTGCTCCTTCTGAGGCTGTGTCCCCCACCCCCACAGGGGTCCTTTCTATGCCTGTTCCCCTGACAAGTGTCATCTGCCTGCTCTAGAATGGCTTCCACACCCCACAGACCCCTCCTCATGAGCTCCCACCCTAGGGTACTCTGCACCAGTCCCCTCTCTCAGGAGCTCACCAGCCCCAGACAGCCTGTTGTCAGAGCTCAGCCA
>NW_016847926.1:0-386 GCF_001698545.2 Rhinopithecus bieti | reverse complement strand
CATTATCAGTTTTAATTCAGCAGGGACTCCCATAACTGCAAAGCAAGCAAGTAAATGAGTAATAACAGAGTCGGCCTTTTCAGAAGGCAATGGTGTAGCCCATTGGAAATGTGACCAGGTATCAATTGTATGATGACTTTAAAAAGGTGCAATAATAGGAGCCCAAGATGGGCAGGTTCTGACAATAGTTCGGACTTGATGGCGTGTTATAGAAAATCGCCGTTGTAATCCTAAACTATTAGTATGATGTAGTTGGTGCTCATCCTGAGCCCATTGGACACTGCCAATAAGTACTATTGCCAAAAGATAAAGGTCCTGGCAAAGCTGAATGAGAACGAATATGAGTGATAAAAAGGGGGGCAGTGAGGGAAGTAAGAGTTACAAAT
>NW_016847925.1:3656-7685 GCF_001698545.2 Rhinopithecus bieti | reverse complement strand
AAAACCAAAATGAAACTAATTATCTAAATAAAATACAGTTTACTCAGTTATATTTGAAAATATTTTAAATTTGAAATATAAAATATTTTATATATGAAATACATGTAAAGAGGAGGTACACAGTAGTGACTAAGCATTGATAGTGGTAGAAGTCTGTCATAAACAGCTAGTGTTTTAAACCTCAGCTCCACCACTTAGAAACTCTGCAGTCTTGAAGCCTCAAGGCCCTAAAGTTCCCCATTGGAAAAGCAATAATTTTAACAATTGTCATGTAGAGTCAATGAAAAAATTCAAGGATAGTTTCTCCCTTGAGTAAGTGCTGAATAAATACTAGATGTTGATATTATTTTCCTTTTAATAAATTAATCTCAGTTCAAATTTTCTTTACAAACTGAAGAGACTAAACAGAGTTTAGAGTTGTTTACAAGCTAGATGTCTTCCGGAACTTCCTCATCAAATACACACAAAAAAACACAAATAAACAGGTCTCTGGGGAAAGCCACACCTCTTTATTTTATATTCACAAATAGTGTTGACAGATGAAATATGCCCAGTTAAATTTGAATATTTTACAATTAAATTTCCCAGATAAAACACATCCAATTAAATTTCAATGTCAGAAAAACAAGAAATAATATTTTAGTATGACCCAAATATAGCAAAGAACATGCTTACTATAGGTCATATAATTATTCATTGCTTATCTAAAATTTAAATGTAACAGACACTTCTGTACTTTATTTGCTAAATCAGGCAACCCTTATCCACAATGCAATTAGCATTTAAGAAAACATTATAAGGAAATATTTTGAACTTGGTTTAAGGCAACCACAAAATTTATTTGACCATAGAATGTTATTTGAAGTTAACATCTATTAGTACATTGATGATCACAAATCTAGAAAGGCTTTTTAATTTCGTATTTTAATTTTACAGGTGAGAAAACTAAAAGAAGACACTTTACTGAGTTTGTCCTGATAGTAGAGGTTGGATGCTAGTCACCTTATCATCTAGGCTGCATTCCCTCCGTTCTTTTCAAGACAATTTTCTGTTCTTTTTAATTTTATCTTTTTTCACGTAAGAGCTCTGAAGTAATAAATTCTCTTTATTACAATATACTGATTTGTACATAATTTAGACATCAGTAACTTTTAGCATGTATTATCTTATTCACTTGATTCATATCTAGTTTTGAATGATCAACTTTTTAATAGAAATATATTGATTATATAAACTATGAAATTAGTAAATTTTCAACTAACTGTACTTGTTCATATTCAGAAACAGATTGGCTATACCTTATAAATTCTATACCTTATACACAGAAAACATTTAAAAAACAATGAAGTTTGTTATGGAAGCTTGGACAAAGTTATATCAGAAATCCAACACTATAGTTTGATTTCTATCCACAACCCCTAATACGATAGTGCAAACAAACCAATAAATACACAAAAAAAATACTTTTATCTCAATGGAATTTTTGAAATACAGGAGTGTAAAGGTATGAAATGTGATTGAGAGTGGAGAACATATACTTTCAGGAAAGCTCTCTTTCTTATTTTCTATTTTAGTGAAAGCTAAATATTTAACATGTAACAAATGTTATACAATATTTTGATGAGACTGTTTTCAAACTTGAGGTAATTTTACTTTGTTTTCAGAATTAATTGTAATGGTATTAAAAAATATATTATTTGGTTGTAAAGTTTTAAAAAATGGGTTAGATAAAAGTTTCCATCTCAATCATAGCAGAATAGATTTTTTAAACTGTTTTATAAGGAAAAAAAATTTGTGTAAGTTTCTTCTTGAGGCACTGCTTGAGAATCCCCACGCTAATCCAGTTCTTATAATAATTTTGGCAGAGTCAAATGACCTATCCATGCAGTTTGTGTAAAGTTAAAAAAGCCAACTTCTATTTAAAGTAGGAGTATATGAGAATAGCAGATTTTTTTTAAATATTTACTTTCACTGTGTGGATGTTCATATAACATAAGGAAACCACTCCTGGATAGTTCAGGCAGCAGGATGCATTTTTGAAGTCCATGTTTCTCTTGAAAATGTTTTAAATCCTATGGTGAAGATTAAATCCTTGATCCCTCTTGCATGAGATAAACTCTAGTTTCTCTAGACGTTCAAAGCTAAAGGCTTACTTAAAATAAAAGGAGTATGATTCTTGAAATAAGCAGTTTTCCAGCCTCACTGTTTACTACAATTTCATAGAATGCCTAGTGTTATTTAAGCATGATAATATTTTTATATGCTTTTCTTTGTAATATTTACTCTTATAACAGTGCCAGGGCTATGAATAACTATTTTCCAAAAAAATAATATCACAATGAATTTACTTAATTTCCCTAAAACATGTAAATATATAGGTAGGTTGGAAATTAATTTATAATGTTCTGGGAAATAGCATACAGATCTTTAGATGGAAATATGTCTTGTAGCAATAATTTACCATTTAAACATATGTATTATCAATTTTATGTTAGTCTAAAATTTTATATGAATACATTTAAAAAGAAGGAAAGATTTTTCTGTTTGCAATAAATCTTTGTTTTCTGTATTTTGAGAAATTTATTTTTGGTCATTAGCATATTTTTGTCTTTGAAAAGTTGTTTTGAAGTAATTGGAATTCATGTGACTAAAGTCTGTGACTAAATTCCAAACTGGCTATAACTGACCAGCTTTGGAAACAATAAAATACCTGTTATGAATGCAAAATAGAATAGATTAACAATGAAATTCTAATGAATCAAATTGCTATTAAAACTAATTCATTTAAATATATTTATTATCTATTATCATGTGGATTTAAAGATCACAAGTGCCTACTTTTACATCATATTATCTATTTATTATTTGCTGTTGTCAAAGTAAGCCCAGTTGCTAAACACTGAAATCTTTTTCAAAATAAGCAAATTATTCATTATATTATAAGATCCAATTATTTAGAGGAAAAATATTGAATGTTTAAAAATGATAGATTGTAGAATGTCTAATTACTGCAATATACTATTAATACTGTTTTAGATATAACTTAATCATAAAAAGAAGGACTTAAAATCAACAGTGAAATATAGGGCTGCAAGAGTGGGATAATAATCTTTGCAACAAGATTGTGATAAATAACTCAAGTAAAACTGCACTATTTGTAGCAATAACTAGGATATATTAATTTATTAAGTAATCATTTTTAAATACAAAAACACTGTCAAATTCTAATGTTGATAATTTTCATAAGAAATGACACCAATGGGTAAATATTTCAACAATCATACAACTAAAGAAACTGGTTGTTGATTCCCACAACACTTTGTTTTAAATAAAACTCTGTGTTCAATGTAGTATTGTTAATTCCAGAAATGAAAGTTAAACCATACGTTGCCAATAATGATTTATATGTGTAACAAAAATATTGATGACTCTGAATATAAACCCATGTTTATACTAAAAGTGAGCATGTGTCAGTCAATTCGTTCTTTCGTATACAATTTTCCATAGTATCCATGTTTCATAATGATATTATATCCATGTATAATTTTTTAAAGTTAAAAAATGCTTTATACCCAGCTAACCATTTACCTAGTGGTGTTCATATAGCTTCTTTATTTTAAAATACCATCCAGTGTATTAAGTGTTAACCATAACAAACAATCACAGAAACTTTGTCGTATTGGCCAGGTATCATCACATAACACTGACCTGTTTTACAAACAATTGAAAGAGAATAGTCTTGGTTGTTTTAGAGGTATGGTGTGTTTGACAAAGAGAGGAGGTAATTTATCCAATTATCCAATGTGTTGTATTGTGGTGATTTACAGAAATAATTAGATACAAGGAAAGATAGCTGGATTAAGAAGAAATCTTTAATAAGGATTTTATGAGAAATGATTTATGCATTTATGTCAAGAAAGAAAGATGAAAAATCATAACAAGAAAAAAGATGAAAATTATAAGGAAATAAAACAGGAAGTTCAAGGAATGAAGTGAAAAAATTGAAATTTTTTTTTTTTTTTTTTTTTT
>NW_016847925.1:0-1921 GCF_001698545.2 Rhinopithecus bieti | reverse complement strand
TTTTTTTTTGAGACGGAGTCTCGCTCTGCACCTAGGCTGGAGTGCAGTGGAGTGATCTCAACTCACTACAAGCTCCACCTCCCAGGTTCACGCCATTCTCCTGCCTCAACCTCCCAAGTAACTGGGACTATGAGCTCCTGCCACCATGCCCAGCTAATTTTTTGCATTCTTAGTAGAGACGGGATTTCACCGTGTTAACCTGGATGGTCTTGATCTCCTGACCTCGTGATCTGCCCACCTTGGCCTCCCAAAGTGCTGGGATTACAGGCGTGAGCCACTGCACCCGACCTTGACCAGGCTGGTCTTAAATCCCTGACCTCAAGTGATCTTCCTGCCTCGGCCTTCTGAAGTGCTGGGATTACAGGCGTGAGCCACCCTGCCTGGCTAGAAAAGCTTAAAATGAAATGATGAGTCTAAATTTAATATGGAATAAAGAAGTAAAGAAGTGGTCTTAAGCAGATTGACATTTGTGATGGACATTCCATAGGATGAACTCCAGTGAATCATTGTATAATCCTCTCCCCTTGATTGTGGTGGGACCTAAAATTAGATTCTAGCTAAAAGATGACAATGGTGATGGGAATGCCAGTTCCAGGGTTAGGTTATGTCACATTTTGTAATTAGAAGACTTCATTTTAGAATGCTGGAGAGAGCTATTCTCTTGTTAGCCTCTAAGAAGCAAGTTGTCATGTTTTGAGACATTTGGGCGAGATTCACCCATGAGTGGAAATTGTTGTGGCTTCTGGGACATGAGGGTGCTTCCTGAAGAAGTCAGCAAGAGGCCAGGTCCTGGGTTGTAGAACAAGGAAATAAATTTTGCTCATCCCTAAATGAGCTTGGAGGGATATTTGTCTCAGTTAAACCTTCAGGTGAAAATGTAGCTTCTCTGACTCCTTAATTTCAACCTTGAGAGACCCTCTACAGCAGACCTAGCAAAGCCATGCCTAGACTCCTTACCCACAGAAATCGACATAATAATTGTGTATTCTTAAATCATTAGGTTTATGGCAATTACACAGCAATTGAAAATAATATGGTATTTTCGTGTAGATGGTTAGTTTGTGGGGACATTTAAGTCATTCGTCCACATAGCCTATTTTCCTCTGTGCACATTTACTGTTCAAATTAGAACGTTCAAAGTTATTTTCTTCTTTCTGACTATTTAGAAGACAACAACCTCCCTGGTGAGTAAACCTTAAGTATAGCAACAGGATATTAAATATATTTGAAGTATATGCACAGCTTGATAATTGTACTCATTTCATTTTAGTGTAGTATAGCAAGTTTAACTACCTGATGCCAATTAGCCATAATGAGAATTATGGAACTAAACCACAGTGCACTACACTGAAAATTGAATCACTGGGTTTCTTACTGACTTCATGCTTTTGTTGAAGGGCATATAACTTATATTAAAGACTTCTCTTTTTTCCTACCTAAGAAACATTGGTTACCGTTATTTGAAACTATATTAAGACTCTGATTAACATATACAAAATTTAATTAATAAAATTGCTTACTAAAGAAAAGACAGAAAAAAGTATATGTATATACCATGTACAGCATAATATTTTCAAGTCTATATACATTGGGGAATGACTAAATCTAGCTGATTATCTTTCTCTAACATAATTATCATTTTTTTGAGGTAAGAACACTTTATATCCAGTCTCAGCATTTTCAATAATATATTAGTTTATATACAGTTACTACATGATTAGTTGTATATTCAAGAAATCTATCATACAACATGTGACTACATTTAACAAAGTTAGTGTTCATACCTCTTCTCCAAAGAAAAGCTAAAGTTCATTTATGTTATGATGCCTTTATTTAGTTTAACATAAAATACATAAAAAATTCTAAATATATTTCCCTGTGTTTCTTCATAATTGTTATATTGGTAATTCAAATTTTAAAA
>NW_016847923.1:0-781 GCF_001698545.2 Rhinopithecus bieti | reverse complement strand
CACACACGCACATCCCATTCCTGGCACGTCCTATTATCAGGAACTGTTCCGGCTGAGAGCAGAAAGTGATTCCTTCTGGCTGGCAGCCGACAGGGAGATGGGACAGGAATTTATCTGTAAGGGAAATAAGAACACAAGAACTTCTGTCCAGTCAAGCTGACGCAAAGACAAACTTCTGAAAACACTGAGACTGGGGACACTGTCATACTCAGAACATTTAAAGCTTGTCAGGTGCTACTTTGCAATGGATTTTTGATGAAAAGCACCTATCAACCTGGTTCTCTAGACAAGACACATTTTCAAGGTGTCCAAAGGACAAGGGCTGGGAGCCAAGGCTGGTAAATGACTTGGGGGTCTGAGAACCCCAGTGTGGGAGGGCACACAGGAGAGGAGATGAGTAAGGAGTCCTCGTCTGTGCTGCACCAGTGGAGGGTAGCACGGTCACTGCACCGGGAAGCCGGTGGAGCTCCTCAGCCTCCTGCCTCTTCTGCTGCGATGGACCCAAGCTGGCACAGCCTTGATTAACCTGTCACCCCTCTTTACCCCTTTTTTCTTCCTGTGCAGTGAATGGCATCTGCCCCTGTGCTCCAACCCCTCCACAGCCCCAAGCTCTCACCCCTCCAGGGCCGCAGGCTCCCACCCCCTCAGTCTTTCTGCCCTTGGTGGGTGGCCACAAGCAAGTCTTCCATCCCAATCAAGCAATCAGAAAACCCTAGGACCCTGAGGTTTGCTTTGGTTTTTTTTCTATCATCCTCTTCCTACTTCAGTGGCTGCTTTCCCT
>NW_016847922.1:0-778 GCF_001698545.2 Rhinopithecus bieti | reverse complement strand
TTTGATTTGCATTTCTCTGACGACCAGTGATGATGAGCTTTTTTGCATACGTTTGTTGGCTGTATAAATGTCTTCTTTTGAGAAGTGTCTGTTCATATCCTTCACCAATTTTTGATGGGGTTGTTTTTTTCTTGTAAATTTGTTAAAGTTCTTTGTAGATTCTGGATATTAGCCCTTTGTCAGGTGGGTAGATTGTAAAAATTTTCTCCCATTCTGTAGGTGGCCTGTTCACTCTGATGATGGTTTCTTTCGCTGTGTAGAAGCTGTTTAGTTTAATTAGATGCCATTTGCCAATTTTGGCTTTTGTTACCATTGCTTTTGGTGTTTTAGTTATGAAGTCTTTACCCATGCCTATGTCCTTAATGGTATTGCCTAGGTTTTCTTCTAGGGTTTTATGGTTTTAGGTCTCATGTTTAAGTCTTTAATCCATCTTGAGTTAATTTTGTATAAGGTGTAAGGAAGGGGTCCGGTTTCAGTTTTCTGCATATGGCTAGCCAGGTTCCCAATACCATTTATTAAATAGGGAATCCTTTTCCCGTTGCTTGTTTTGTGTATGATTCTAAAATTTAGGCTTTTAAGTTTTAACACTTATTTCTCCTCTCATAATACCACATAAAACCCCAACAAATTAATTTCTAATTTTCACTTGACTGTCAGAGAAAAACATACATCAATTTCTAATTCTCTACAAATGTTATTAAATACAGTTCCAAGTCAAATTAGCCTTAATTATCAAACCTAAAAGTACATTTAAAATCTTTTTAATAAAATTACATTT
>NW_016847921.1:0-777 GCF_001698545.2 Rhinopithecus bieti | reverse complement strand
TGTATGCATGAAAATATTATAAATATATAAATAAATTTATCTAATTTATACATTTTAAATATAAATAAATACATATATATTTGTTTTTGAGACAGGGTGTCACTCTGTTGCCCAGGCTGGAGTGCAGTGGAGTGATCATGGCTCACTGCAACCTGTTTCTCCCAGGCTCAGGTGATCCTCCCACCTCAGCCTCCAAGTAACTGGGACTACAGGTGTTCGTCATCACACTCAGCTAATTTTTTAATTTTTCTGTAGAGACAGGGTTTCGCTATATTTCCCAGGCTGTTCTTGAACTGCCAGACTCATGTAATCACCTACCTCGGCCTCCCAAAGCGCTAGGAGTACAGGTATGAGCCACTGCACCCGGCCCATCTATCTATCTATCTATCTATCTAACTATCTATCTATCTATCTATCTATCTATCTATCTATCTATCTATCTATAAGTCTGGAATGATACACCAAACTATTAACAAAAATTACCTCTGGAAACAAGAATAAAGTGGCCAGACATGGTGGCTCATACTGGTAATCCCAGCACTTTGGGAGGCCGAGGCAGGCGGATCACCTGAGGTCAGGAGTTCGAGACCAGCCTGACCAATATGGTAAAACCCTGTCTCTACTAAAAATACAAAATTAGATGGGCATGGTGGTGCATGCCTGTAATCCCAGCTACTTGGGAGGCTGAGGCAGGAGAATCACTAGAACCTGGGAGGCCTCAGAGGCTGCAGTGGGCGAGATTGCACCACCGCACTCCAGCCTGGGCAACAAGAGCGA
>NW_016847920.1:0-381 GCF_001698545.2 Rhinopithecus bieti | reverse complement strand
TGTTGGTGGTGGGGTGATGGTGGTGGTGGTGATGGTGGTGGTGATGGTGTGATTGTGGTGGTGATGATGGTGGTGGTGATGATGGTGGTGATGATGGTGATGGTGATGGTGATGATGGTGGTGGTGATGGTGGTGGTGATGGTGGTGATGATGGTGATGGTGGTGATGGTGATGGTGGTGGTGATGATGGTGATGGTGATGATGGGTGGTGATGATGGTGATAGTGGTGATGGTGATGATGGTGGTGGTGATGGTGGGGGTGATGATGATGGTGGTGATGATGGTGGTGATGATGGTGGTGATGATGGTGATGGTGATGATGGTGATGGTGATGATGATGATGGTGATGGTGATGATGGGTGGTGATGATGGTGATAGTGG
>NW_016847919.1:0-239 GCF_001698545.2 Rhinopithecus bieti | reverse complement strand
TCGGCCTCCCAAAGTGCTGGGATTACAGGCTTGAGCCACCGCGCCCGGCCTGGCTAGTTTTTAAATTTTTTTTTTTCAGAGACAAGGTTTCACCATGTTGCCCAGGCCAGTCTTGAACTCCTGGGCTCAAGCCGTCATCCTGACTCAGCCTGCCAAAGTGCTGGGATTACAGATGTGAGCCACACACCCAGCCCTTCCCCCCATGTTAGTGGTTATGCTATATTTGTTTTATTAAATAT
>NW_016847918.1:7073-10355 GCF_001698545.2 Rhinopithecus bieti | reverse complement strand
TGTCGCCCAGGCCGGAGTGCAGTGGCACGATCTCCGCTCACTGCAAGCTCCGCTGCCTCCTGGGTTCATGCCATTCTTCTGCCTCAGCCGCCCAAGAAGCTGGGACTACAGGCGCCTGCCACCACGCCCAGCTAATTTTGTTTTGTATTTTAGTAGAGACGGGGTTTCACCGTGTTTGCCAGGATGGTCTCGATCTCCTGACCTCGTGATCCGCCCGCCTCGGCCTCCCAAAGTGCTGGGATTACAGGCGTGAGCCACCGCGCCCAGCCTAATTTTTGTATTTCTAGTAGAGACAGGATTTCACCATGTTGGCCAGGCTGGTCTCGAACTCCTGACCTCAAGTGATCTGCCTGCCTCAACCTCCCAAAGTGTTGAGATTACAGGCATGAGCCACTGCACTTTGTGAAACCCGTGGTGAAACCCTGTCTCTACCAAAAACACAAAAATTAGCCAGGTGTGGTGGCGCACGTCTGTAGTCCCAGCTACTTGGGAGGTTGAGGAAGAAGAACCATTCAAACCTGGGAGGCAGAGGTTGTAGTGAGCTGAGACTGTGCCACTGCACTCCAGCCTGGGCGACAGAGACTCCATCTTAGAAAAAGAAAGAAAACCTCCCAGACTGAAGAGAAGCAGCCCCAGGGGCATGCACCCTCAGCTTCCCCCTCCAAACTGGCTTCATATGTAACCCTCATGGGAGGGAATTTCTGGTCCCAAACAGCATGACAGCACTTTGAACATTCCAGTATCTGTTTATAAGGTAGTGTCCGCAGGGATTTGGAAGGTGTCTGGAGAATGCTTGGAAGGCAGCGCGCTGACTTCAGCGGCCTCCTCCAGCCAGCAGCACGAAGGGGTGAAAGGGTCCCAGGAGCCCCACCCCACCTACCGCCATCTCATCCTGAGTCTGAGAGCTGCAGCCGGCACAGACCAGGCGGTGAGTAATTGCAGGTTTGCTTCAAGCCTTCTGGGTCGTGAGAAACCAAACCAAGTTTCATTCCGGAAGGGCGCGCCTCCGCAGCAGGAGAGAGAAGGAAGGGGGTTGGGGGTGGGGTGGTCTCAGGTGGAGGTTAGCAGCAAGCTGGCCTGGAGCCCAGGCTTCAGAGCTTACCAAGCCTCAGCTGCTGGGCCCGGGCCCCTGTGGCCTCTGACACACCCCTGACTAGGCGGCCGCCCGACAGGCCCTCCCTGCCCTCAGGTCTAAAGGCTGAAGCAATGAGCCATTTCCTTTCCTGTGCACTCGGCCAGGGCCCAGCTGATTCCAGACACCAGCAAGGACGGGTAGTGCGGAGTGGCTGGGGGCAGAGGGAGGAGACTTGCAGCAGCCTCTCCAGTCAAGCAGTTTGATCATGCTCAGTAAATAATGTTTACAAAACAAGTAAATAAACAAGTCAGGGTGGGGCACGGTGGCTCACGCCTGTAATCCCAGCATTTTGGGAGGCTGAGGCAGGTGGATCACGAGGTCAGAAATTCAAGATCAGCCTGGCCAAGATGGTGAAACCCCATCTCTACTAAAAATACAAAAATTAGCCGGTCGTGGTGGTAGGCACTTGTAATTCCACTCCTCAGGAGGCTGAGGCAGAGAATTGCTTGAACCCAGGAGGCGGAGGTTGCAGTGAGCTGAGATCGTGCCTAGTCTGGTTGACAGAGTGAGACTTCGTCTCTAAAAATTAATAAATAAATAAATTTAAATAAACAAGTGAACAACAAACAACTTTGTCTTTATCCAGCCCCTGGACTGAGGGTGCACAGATTGACCCCTGGGGAAGTTTTCATCCTGCAGAAAGGGGAGAAGAGAGGAAAATGAAGTAACCTGGTGAGTGATCAACCCTGGATGTGAGGAAAAACAGGGAGCCCAGGAGTGGCAAGGAGACCTGGGGCGCGGCTCTCAGCTCCCAGAAGGAGCTGGTTCCTTATCTGAGAACCTCAGCACTTTGGAAGGCCGAGGCGGGAGGATCACTTGAGCTCAGGAGTTAAAGACCATTCTGGGCAACATAGCAAGACCCCTAAAAAAAACGAGTGAAGTGCCTACTTTTTATCCTGACCCAGGCTTATGGGGAGGGTTAAGTGAATGCATGGAAGTGACCAAGTACAGCATAGGTTCGGGGCCTGCGGCTGCCATAAGCATCAGTAAATCTCTCTCATGACTATGGGGGAGGTTATCTTAGCTGTAAAAAACCGGAAGCCTCCAGGGCAGAAGCAAAGTCTCTGGGGCCTTTGGAGGCTCTCGGAATCTTCCGAGGGCATTTCTCAGACTCTCTGTGTAAACAGGGGATTTGGCTTGAAGCCTCAATTAACACAGCAGCTAATTCCCCCAACATAACTTCTCAGGGCTCCCAGGAGGAAAAAACTGTTTCCAAGGCTCCCAGCTCACTCCTGCCCCTTAGGGAGCTCCTAGACTGCCTGTGTCCTCTTGGTAGGCCCCTGGGAGTACTTCTCAAGCCAAGGGAAACTGAGACCCAGGATGCCAAGGGAACTGGTTCAGGGATCGTGGCCCCTAAATAAGCCCAGCAAGGCAGCTAGAATAGTGATTTGCACACATGGCTGTTCCTTGGATTTACCTAGGATGCCTGGGTTCCCCGACCCCATCCCTGTCCATGCCCTGGAGATCCTGGTGTAACCTATCTGGGGAAAAGCCTGGAACATCTCAGAGCTCAGTGCACAGGCTTCTCCCAGGCTAGCCCTGCCCTGTCCCTGACTGCACAGCCCTCAGCAATAGAAGAGAAAGCTCTGTAAGTCCATTAAGTGAGAAAAGGTGTGATTCACCTCACCCCTGCTAATCACACTCACAAAAGCCTCAATTAACACAACAGTTAATTCCCGCAACAAGATTTCACCTCGGGCTGCCTCTCCCCCTCCCCATAAGGTGGGACCTGGGAGGTGCTCCCTGCAGCTGCACCCCAGGAAAGGGTTAACAGGAAGTGTCTGGCGTCCTGCAGCCACAGAAGCCCCATTGTTTTCCAGCCCGTCCCCTCCCCCTCGTCCAGGAAGACCCTCCGGGGAGCCCCTTCCAAGTGCCCTGGAGTCTCTCTAGGCTGAAGGCCAGCCCATCGGGAGAGTGTGCACAGGAAAAGGAAAACGGCTGGGTGCGGGCTGGGGAGGCACAGCTGTCACTGACGCATCTTAGGCGGGGGGCAGTTTCCGAGGAGGGGCGCTCCACCTTGCCCGCCTGGGTGTGGGAGGGGGTCAGCCCTCCCTACAGTCCCCATCTGGAAGCCAAAAGCCTTTTATTTGGGGTTCTTAGGTAAAACTGGATCCCCTGCCTCCCTCCAGCCATGCCCCCGCCCCCAC
>NW_016847918.1:0-2806 GCF_001698545.2 Rhinopithecus bieti | reverse complement strand
GCTCACCACCGTGCCTGGCTAATTTTTGTATTTTGAATAGAGATGGTGTTTCACCATGTTGGCCAAGCTGATCTCAAACTCCTGATCTCAGGTGATCCGCCCACCTCGGCCTCCCAAAGTGCTGGGATTACAGGTATGAGCCACTTCACCCAGCCCAATTCAATATTATTTAAATAACAAACTGAATCTCTCCAAATTTCTCCCTTTTCAACTTGCATCCCCCTTCTCCGCCCAAGCATAGTTTTCTTCCCTTGGAAACAATGTGTCGTTAAGGCTGGCTAATCTCTCTTTGAAACTTAAACCTGTTACTCTTTCAGCAGGATCTTTTGACATTGTTTTATTTTCATTGTAACCTTTTAAAAAACTGTTACTTTCTAAATAGGGAAAGTGATTAATAAGTGGGCTAACTCAAAGAAAACTATTAGATGAGGGGCCGGGCGCGGTGGCTCAAGCCTGTAATCCCAGCACTTTGGGAGGCTGAGACGGGCGGATCACGAGGTCAGGAGATCGAGACCATCCTGGCTAGTACGGTGAAACCCTGTCTCTACTGAAAAATACAAAAAACTAGCCGGGAGACGAGGCGGGCGCCTGTAGTCCCAGCTACTCTACTCAGGAGGCTGAGGCAGGAGAATGGCGGAGCTTGCAGTGAGCTGAGATCCGGCCACTGCACTCCAGCCTGGTTGGCAGAGCAAGACTCCATCTCAAAAAAAAAAAAAAAAAAAAAAGAAAACTATTAGATGAATACAGTTAGCTGGGCATGGTGGCATACGCCTGCAGTTCCAACTACTCCAGAGGCTGAGGTGGGAGGACTGCTTGAGCCTAGGCGGTGGAGGCTGCAGTGAGCTATGATGGTGCTACTGTTCTCCAGCCTGGGCAACATAGCAAGACCCTGTCTATAAATGATAATAATAATAGTACAGTTGTTATGAGAATATCACAAAATCCTGACCCCTCAACCATCTGAGGTTTGAGAAATTCTAAGAGTAATGTAGAAGCCACTGATTTAATGAGATGATAAATATTAAGCATGTAACACCTGTTTACCCAAAACCACCTCATTCACTCATTCAGGCCCAGGCTGGACATTGGTGAAATTAACAGAATTAACTTCTGAGTTAGGGCACAGATCCTAAGTAAAAAAATAAATACCTGCAGGTGCAGTGGCTCATGCCTGTAATCCCAGCACTTTGGGAGGCTGAGGCAGGCAGATCACCTGAGTTCAGGAGTTCCAGACCAGCCTGGACAACATGGTGAAAGCCTGTGTCTACAAAAAATATGAAAATTAGCCAGGTGCAGTGGTGTGCACCTGCACTCCCAGCTACTCAGGAGGCTGAGGTGGGAGAATCTCTTGAACATGTTAGGAAGATGTTGCAGTGAGCCAAAATTGTGCCACTGCACCCAGCCTAGGCAATAGAGCAAGACCCTGTTAAAAGAAAAGAGCGAGCCAGGCGCGGTGGCTCATGCCTGTGATCCCAACACTTTGGGAGGCTGAGGCGGGCGGATCACGAGGACGAGATCGAGATCATCCTGGCCAACATGGTGAAACCCTGTCTCTACTAAAATACAAAAAATTCCGGCCAGGTGCAGTGGCTCATGCCTGTAATCCCAGGACTTTGGGAGGCAGAGGCAGGTGGATCACCTGAGGTCAGGAGTTTGAAACTAGCCTGGCCAACAAGGTGAAACCTCGTCTCTACTAAAAATACAAAAATTAGCCAGGCATGGTAGCGGGTGACTAATCCGGGCTACTCAGGAGGCTGAGCCAGGAGAATTGCTTGAACCCAGCAGGTGGAGGTTGCAGTGAGCCAAGATTGCACCACTGCACTCCAGCCTGGGTGACAGAGTGAGACTTCATGTCAAAAAAAAAATTAGCTGGGCTTTCGGCTTGGAGGAGACCAAGGTGCAACTTTCTTCGGTCATCCAGAATCCAGGTTCTTCTGACACCAGCCACCTCCACCATGCTGCCAAAGTTCAACACCAACGAGATCAAATTTGTATACCTGAGGCACACCAGGGGTGAAGTGAGTGCCACTTCTGCACTGGCCCCCAAGATTAGTCCTCTGGGTCTGTCTCCAAAAATGACATTGCCAAGGCAACGGGTGACTGGAAGGGCCTGAGGATTACAGTGAAACTGACCATTCAGAACAGACAGGCCCAGATTCAGGTGGTGCCTTCTGCCTTTGCCCTGATCATCAGAGCCCTCAAGGAACCACCAAGAGAAAGAAACAGAAAAACATTAAACACAATGGGAATATCGCTTTTGATGAAATCATCAACATTACGCGACAGATGCGGCACCGATCTTTAGCCAGAGAGTTCTCTGGAACCATCAAAGAGATCCTGCGGACTGCCCAGTCTGTGGGCTGTCATGTTGATGGCCACCACCCTCATGACATCATAGATGACATCAACAGTGGTGCTGTGGAATGCCCAGCCAGTTAAGAAGCACAAAGAAAAATATTTCAATAAAGGGTCATTTCACAACTGGAGGAAAACAAAAAATTAGCCAGGCGTTGTGGCATGCGCCTGTAGTCCCAGCTACTCAGGAGGCTGAAGCAGGGGAATTGCTTGAATCCGGGAGGCGGGGTTGCAGTGAGCGGAGATTGCGCCACTGTACTCCAGCCTGGCAACAGAGCGAGACTCCGTCAAAAAAAAAAAAAAAAAAAAAAAAAAAAAAAAAAAAAAAAGAAGAAGAAAAGAAAGAAGGAAGAAAAGAGAGAGAAGAAGAAAAAAAAAGAAAAATTAGCTGGGTGTGGTGGCGTAGTCCCAGCTACTCCAGAGGCTGAGGTGGGAGCACTGCTTGAGCCCA
>NW_016847917.1:0-582 GCF_001698545.2 Rhinopithecus bieti | reverse complement strand
CCTCGGCCTCCCAAAGTGCTGGGATTACAGGCTTGAGCCACCGCGCCTGGCCGACTACTATAGCATTAAATAATAAATTTCTTAGAAAAAAATTACTAAGGTAAAAAACCTTTAAAAAAAAAACTGAGAAAATTAGAGAAGATCCAAATAGATTTTTAAATTGCCATATTATCCAAAGTGATCTATAGATTCAATAAACTTCCTATCAAAATTACAGTGGTATTTGCCTTTATTGTCCAGGCTAGAGTGCAATGTCTCAACCTCGACTGACCAAAATCTCTGCCTCCTGTGTTCAGGGGAATCTCCTGCCTCAGCCTCCAGAGTAGCTGGGATTACAGGACTATGACACCATGACCGACTAATTTTATATTTTTAGTAGAGATGGAGTTTCTACATGTTGGTCAGGCTGGTCTCAAACTCCCGACCTCAGGTGATCTGCCCGCCTCAGCCTCCCAAAGTGCTAGAATTACAGGCATGAGCCACTGCACCCGGTCCTGCATGTAGGCTTTTAAAATTTACTAGCTGGTACTACTGAATCAAAAATTGGTGGTGGCAATGAGATTTTCAGGTGGGGCAACAATG
>NW_016847916.1:0-582 GCF_001698545.2 Rhinopithecus bieti | reverse complement strand
TGCCTGGGTTTCTGAGCAACCTCTCTCCTGGCTGTGCTAGCCGTGGCTGCTCCTCCTGGTCTCTTTTGTGGACTCAGGCACCAGTGTGCGTGGTTCTCAGAGCTCCGTCATCAGCTCCTCTTTGGTCGCATTAAACATTCTTTCAGGCCGGACACGGTGGCTCAAGCCTGTAATCCCAGCACTTTGGGAGGCCAAGACGGGCGGATCACGAGGTCAGGAGATCAAGACCATCCTGGCTAACACGGTGAAACTCCGTCTCTACTAAAATACAAAAAAAACTAGCCGGGCGAGGTGGCGGGCGCCTGTAGTCCCAGCTACTTGGGAGGCTGAGGCAGGAGAATGGTGTGAACCCCAGAGGCGGAGCTTGCAGTGAGCCGAGATCCGGCCACTGCACTCCAGTCTGGGCGACAGAGTGAGACTCCACCTCAAAAAAAAAAAAAAAAAAAACATTCTTTCAAGGGGAGCTCATCGAAGCCCCTCTGCCCCCTACTTGCCCTAATTTCAAAATCCCCAGCCGCAGCCCTTGTCTCTATCCTGGGCTCTGGGTGTGTGCATTCAATTCCACATAGATGTCCCTCAGTC
>NW_016847915.1:0-1227 GCF_001698545.2 Rhinopithecus bieti | reverse complement strand
AAAAAAAAAAGACTTTGCCTCCCTCTCTGGTTGGCCCGAGCAGAGGACACATGACCCAGAGCGGCCAATCCCCGCGCCTCAGGGACCCATGACCACTATTCCGGAGCCTGGCCCGCCTGTTTGTCCCGCGCGGGAGCCTTCGGAAGACTGGCCGGCAGGGGGCGACAAAGGGCAACTTGAGCCGCCGGGACGCGGTTGGGGAGGCTTCGCGGCTACCGGGCAGTAGCGATTTCCGGGACGGCCGGACGACCAAGTTAAGTGACCTTTTTATGGTGTCGTGGTCGCCGAGGCTGCCCCGCGTCTGACATCCCCGGGGCAGTGGGCCCTCCTTGTGTGGCCTGGCGCGTGGTTGCTGGCCCACCCCGCTCTGCCAGGCCTCAGTTCCTAGTCTCTTGAGGGTCTGGGCTTCTGCAGGGACGTAGGAGTTACAAAACGCCCCTTCCGCCCATGTCCCCCCGTGTTTTGAGGTCTTGACCTCTACCTCCCAGAGCTCACGCTGCTTCCTCCAGGAAGCTTGTCCCACTCGAGCCCCACCCCTGACCCCCGTGCTCTTGGGCCCACAAACAGGCCCCTGGGCCTTGACGCATGGTCATCTGGGGACGACTGTCCCAGAACGCAGAGCCTGGGCAGAGCCCCCTCCCCAGCCAAGGCCCCAGGTTCGTTGGGGGTCCTGAGGCTGGTAAAGGCCGCCTTTCGTCAGGCTGAGGCCATGAACTTGGCACCGGCCATCACCATCCACAGCCGACTAGGAGATGCAAAGGGAGAGGCCCCTGCCCAGGCCTGGGGTCCCCGCGAGGCGCGGGAGTTGGGGAGCCGAGAAGTGTCCCCTGACTTCTCCCACCGCGCCCTGAGCCTGTCCCCATCTGAACTTAAGCTCTCCACCACTTCGGAAGTGGGTGGGTGGGGGGTGATAATTTGCCAAGACATGCACAAAATAAAGCTTCTGGAAACAGGCTCTTCCAGAATGCAGCAGAGCCTGCTGGGAAGGCCACTCACCCCCGCGGGCGCAGCAAGGGTTTTGCCGAAAACACTGGACATGAAATTAAGCCTTACCTATTTATCTTGGTGATAGCCTCTCCCAGAGAAGGTCAGCTCTAAAAGGGAAGAAAAGTCTATCCCTTGTTATAAATAAATAAATAAATACACACACACGCACGCACACACACACACACACACACACACACACACACACACACATATATATATATATATATATATATTTTTTTT
>NW_016847914.1:0-935 GCF_001698545.2 Rhinopithecus bieti | reverse complement strand
ACAGCCTGGACAACAGAGCGAGACTCTGTCTCAAAAAAACAAAACAAAACAAAACAAAACAAAAATCCTCATGTTTTATCTTAATATAAAACTATCTAATTCAGAGCGTGAGCTAAGACTTTCCATGATAGCAAGTGACAAAGAATGGAGAAAAACATGATTGAGGAAGAGTATAAATTAAGGAAAATTTATTTAGCATACAGAAAAAAGGACATATAAAAAATTATTGCTGGGCACAGTGGCTCATGCCTGTAATCCTAGCACTTTGGGAGGCTGAGACGGGTGGATCACAAGGTCAGGAATTCAAGACCAGCCTGGCTAAGATGCTGAAATCCCGTCTCTACTAAAAATACAAAAATTTGCCGGGCGTGGTGGCACACACCTGTAATCCCAGCTACTTAGGTCACTGAGGCAGGAGAATTGCTTGAACCCGGGCAGCAGAGGTTGCAGTGAGCCAAGATCACGCCACTGCACTCCAGCCTGGGTGACAGAGCAAGACTCCGTCTCAAAAAAAAAAAAAAAAAAAAATTATTAGGCCAGGCGTGGTGGCTCGTACCTGTAATACTAGTACTTTGGGAGGCTGAGACAGTGGATCACAAGGTCAGGAGATTGAGGCCGTCCTGACCAACATGGTGAAACCCTGTCTCTACTAAAAATAAAAAAATTAGCTGGGTGTGGTGGTGCGTCCCTGTAATCCCAGCTACTCGGGAGGCTGAGGCAGAGAATCGCTTGAACTAGGGAGTCAGAGGTTGCAGTGAGCTGAGATCGCACCACTGCACTCCAGCCTGGCAACAGACCGAGACTCCATCTTAAAAAAAAAAATAATAATAATTACAAGTACAATTGGTTGGGCATGGGTGGCTCACACCTGTAATCCCAGCCACTTCGGGAGGCTGAGGTGGGAGGATCGCTTGAGCCCAGGAGTTAGAGACGAG
>NW_016847912.1:0-581 GCF_001698545.2 Rhinopithecus bieti | reverse complement strand
CCCCCCTCCCTCCTCCCACCTCCCTCCTCCTACCTCCCAGCTCCCACCTCGCTGCTCCCAGCTCCCAGCTTCCAGCTCTCTTCTGCAGCTCTGAGGTCAGGGCTTCAGGGCTCACAGGGACTGGCTGCCTCCTTCGGACCCAGATGCTAGGAGATGGGCGCAGGGTTCAGTGGGTCTTTCCCCTCACAGGAAGGGAGAGGAACAGTGTTATTTGGGAGTCACAGCTCTGCGTTTGCAGGCTGCGTTCCTTCCCGTCTCCATCGAACGCACGGGTGCTTGCGTGTCAGCCTCTGTGAGGTGCGAGTGACACAGTGGAAGGAAGCAGGTGTGCAGTGATGTGGGAAAAACACATTAACTTTAGAATCTAGACATAAACATAAAATCAAAACTGCACCAGCCTGGCCAACATGGCGAAACCCTGTCTCGACTGAAAATACAAATATTAGGGCCAGGTGCGGTGGCTCACGCCTGTAATCCCAGCACTTTGGGAGGCCGAGGCGGGTGGATCACCTGAGGTCGGGAGTTCAAGACCAGCCTGACCAACATGGAGAAACTCCGTCTCTACTAAAATGCAAAACTAG
>NW_016847911.1:0-1864 GCF_001698545.2 Rhinopithecus bieti | reverse complement strand
ATGAAAGGAATAAAGAGACAAGAATTTTTCTCATATATTTAGATTGTGTGCTTTAAAGAACTGAAGAAAAACACTGGCTGACTTTTTTTTAGTTCTACTTTTAGTGTACGACTTTATTAATATTTATTAATTGAATTAGTTCTCTTTTTAAGATTAAAAAAAGAAACAGCTTTGAAAATCTACATTTAACCAACTCTTCCACAATATTTCTTTCTAAGACTAGGCAAATGTTGTAATGGCTTGAGATGTAAATATTTACATAAATTGCATACCTTTTTCTCTTAATATATTTGTTGACAATTAAATTACTGAATTAAAAAACAAAACCTTATAGAGCATACAAAATCCTATATTGACTGTTTTATGGCTCTTTGAAGATATATGCTATATTTTTACAGGAGAAATTTTAAAAAACTTTTCATCCAAATCTTGGGAAAGGAGACATGACAAAACGGTTCAGTTGCATGTATGGAATCAAGTTCAAGTCTGTAGACTGAACTAATCACTATCTAGGATCAATGATTACATTCTGTACCAGAGATAAGCAACATATTATAATAATTTGAATTTTATGTAAATTAGAGTCAAATCACGTAATAAATTGCTTCACTAGACATCATATTCAGTTTTATTAGAAACCCTGGTTCAGCATAGTGCATCTGTTTTACACTAAACATGTAAACTATATAATACATTTATAACATAACCAGATGTTGGTATCAAAATATAGGGTACTGTCTATATTTCAGTTAAGAATATATTTTTTCTTGCCATGAGACTTCTTTACATTCCCAATTAACAAAACTTTAGTTTTACTATCTGGAATGCTATGTAACAAAAGTAACAAAAGGAAGTCTTGTAACACAAGCCATGAAAACCTACATTTGAAAAATAAAAAATATATATATTCAAAAAAGTCAAGCCAAACATTACACAGGGAGAAGTAGCAACATTTTTTAAATGGATTAAAAAATATAGAGAAAATTCAGTAAATGATTAAAAGAAATAACAGAAGAATTATATATAAATATAATTCATTTGTTAGGATAATACTATGTACTAATAACAACTCTCATACAAGTGCTAGAAATCATTGTAGAACCCTAGCATTAGAGCACAATGCTACAAAATAATTCCAAATTTCAGGTGAAAATATATTAATCTCTATCTCTATAAATTATAAGATTATCTATCTGGTTTTAGAAATGTCTTTTGTGTTTATCTACAGAGGCCCAAAGAAATTACATGGAGGGTTGAGTTACATGATATTTATTACCAAGACTAAATAAAAATATATGTAAAATTTACAGTAAATTTATTGCCTAAGCATAAGATTAGACATGCAAGTCAATTATTAAGGAAAATGTGACCATCTATCTTACTACAGAGTTCTTAATCTAGAGATAATTTACTTTGTTTCTGTTTGGAAAAAGTATTAAAAAATACTTAATACTTACTTGTCAATTTCGTAAACACTGAAAACTGTTACTTATGTAACCCTGCTTTAAAACCATATAATGATAAATCATTTTATAGGTAGCAAGTGAACTCTACAATTAGCTTTATTAAATAAATTTTACTACACTATTCAGCACTAGCAGTGTTGATTATAATTTCTCACAAAACTGTTTAATCAAATCCTGAAACTTTTGTTTTTTCTATAAAGTTCACATTACTGCTATTTGGAAGACGGTTCTGCAAATACCTCCAAGTTGGAATAATTTTATATCAGTGAACTAAATTAAAGTTAAACTATTTTCTTTTTTTCAACTAAAACCAAATTCAAGTAATTATGGTTTTATTTATCCAATGTTCTGTAATTTAATAGTTATGTGATTTTTATTATATGATTACCATAGAAAAT
>NW_016847910.1:0-935 GCF_001698545.2 Rhinopithecus bieti | reverse complement strand
AGCTTTATTACATAATATATTTATATATGTAATATGTAATATATATGTAATAAAGCTTGTTTATGTATATAAATAAAGTTTATTTACATATATTTATATATATATTTATACACACACACACATATATATTTAGCAAATGGCAGAAACAGGGAGGCAGGGAGAAGATGAAGGCAACCACATCGACCTTTATTGGTGTTAAAAGACATGGTGCTAAAAACAAAAGGTGGGGAATGAACAAAGTTCAAAAATCATAGTAAACTGAAGACCAAAAGATGGATTAGATTTGTAGTTCTTCCTGAATATCCAATATTATTACAAATTTTTGTTCTGTATATCTGGCCATCACATACTTATAACATACTGTCTTAACTTTGAAGTACATTTTCCTACTTAAAAGCTTTGGTCTGACGATATGAAATGGGAAGATTATTTTTTCATCAGCCAACTTGGAAATGAATTTCATATAACATACTAGGAATAGCATGGAATTAATTTCTTTTCCTAGGGAAGATAAGAGAAATCACCTTTTAATAGTTTATTCATCTTAAATACTTTATCCAAATATAGAACTACTTCCATCCACAAAGTACATACCTAGAAAAGTTCAAGAATAGAAGTATCCCAGTAATATGGAGGCCAGGTTTCAGGCAATCTCAACTACTTGAAACACCACCCAGAACCTGAAAGCAAAACAGGCCTTTGAAGTACTGAACTAGCTGTCAAGTATGAACTTGCATACTTCATTTTCAAAAAGTATTCTTGCAAACCGTCATTCAGATAATATAATAGTTAATGTTGTGAGTACTTATTATGCATTCATTGTTATTGTTTTCTGTAAAAGAGACCATGAAATAAACTCCCAGATTCCAATGTTGGGGAAAATTTTGCCTCTCAAGATAAATACATTCCATCAGATAATGATAATTAAAAACAAA
>NW_016847909.1:0-1222 GCF_001698545.2 Rhinopithecus bieti | reverse complement strand
TATAAAGTAAAAATCTGCTTTGTGTTTCTTTCCAAATTAGAAGAGAAATGCATCATCTTAATACAGCAGATTCAGTTATTATAAAGACTTACTCCATCCAAAATTGAGTGAAAGAAAAGAAATTGACTCACTTGTTAAAGAAAAATGATTGTCAAGGCTTGCAAACTTGTGAGGTGGTGAAATAACAAACTAAAGACTAGCCAATATGAGCTATTTTGTTTGACGTGCTTTCCATTTAATAACTGCTGTATCAATCTAGCTGTTTCTCTATTTTTAGTCATGCATTTTGTTGTTGCTCTATATTTAACCATACCTTATACCTTCTATAAATGATGTCCCAAATACATCAAATTTAACATGTTCCAAAGAAAACTCATAATCTCCTCATCTCCACCTCACTCTTCCTGCTGTGATCAATCTCTCCATTTTTGTTCATTGTCCATCATCTTCTGCAGAACAGATGTGTCCTAACCCATTTTCCTAAACACATTTTTGTATACAAAATAATTTCCTTTTTTTTTATTTCAAAGATCTATTCTGACAAACATTTGGCCTCAACCTATAATTAAAAACTTAACAACACTTATAGTTGCCTCAAAGAGCATCCCCTCTTTGTCAGTGTGCGACTATTTACATTAATTTGCATGTAATTCAGTTTCATACTCATTCATGGGGTATGAATATTACTTTGTCAAATGGGCAATTAATTAATACACTCTTTATATATTCACTTATTAAAATGCACCACACAATTCCTAATTTCTTGGGAGTTCTCACTAAATCTATGGGATGTAAATTTTGAAACAGCTGCAGCTGTTTATGCCATTGCTCTTGTTGTCCAATAGAGCCAGGTGGACATTCTTTTTTGTTGTTCTTTCCTTGAATAGAGTCGAAATTATAAATCTTTCTCTGACATGTTGTCTAAAAGGTTATCATCTTACCTTATTCAGTATGAGTCCTAAAACTAGGAAATGTTTATCAAACTCTGATTGCAGATCAAGTTTGACTATCAAATACAGATTAACTTTTCAAAAATTTTGAAATATTCAGAGATAGAAATCTTGATGTTGGATGACAGAGATCACTTGTGAAGAACTTTATTAAATTTTATTCTGTTGAAAAATATATAGTTTTTAGTGAACATCTATCATGCATTATGTTCCAAGCTTTGTGACAACTGTTTTTATGTAATTAAACCAGTCCTATAAAATAGGTACAAGTA
>NW_016847908.1:0-581 GCF_001698545.2 Rhinopithecus bieti | reverse complement strand
ACTCCCACAGAAATAAAACTACCACCAGAGAATACTATAAATACCTCTATGCAAATAAACCAGAAAATCTAGAAGAAATGGATAAATTCCTGGACACATACACCCTCCCAAGACCTCCCAAGACTAAACCAGGAAGAAGTTGAATCCCTGAATAGACCAATAACAGGCTCTGAAATTGAAGCAATAATTAATAGACTACCAACCATGAATGTCCAGGAGCAGAGGAATTCACAGCTGAATTATACCAGAGGTACAAAGAGGAGCTGGTACCATTCCTTCTGAAACTATTCCAATCAATAGAAAAAGAGGGAATCCTCCCTAACTCATTTTATGAGGCCAGCATCATCCTGATACCAAAGCCTGGCAGAGACACAACAAAAAAAGAGAATTTCAGACCAATATTCATGATAAACATCAATGCGAAAATCCTCAATACTGGCAAACTGAATCCAGCAGCACATCAAAAAGCTTATCCACCACGACCAAGTGGGCTTCATCCCTGGGATGCAAGGCTGGTTCAACACACACAAATCAATAAACATAATCCATCATATAAACAGAACCAAAGACAAAAACACATG
>NW_016847907.1:0-583 GCF_001698545.2 Rhinopithecus bieti | reverse complement strand
CAAAACATTATAAGAAAACTATTATAAGATTTATAAGAAACTAAGCAAGTTTTTAAAGTCTAAACCACTAAAAAGGTAAATATTATCAAGAAAATAGTAGTATCAAATGGACATGTAGGAAGAAATTGATTGCTCATTTGCAAATAGGCCTGCTCTTCTCCACAGCTGAACTACACGTATAATCCTTACCAGTAACTCAGTAATAGAAGAAAACAAGTCTCTTGAAAAAAATGAACATTTAAAATCTGATCCCAAATTAGAAAACTATAAAAGTTACCACACTGTAACAGGGTGACATTCATCTCATTCCTTCTTTAAACAATTTTAGAAGTTATTCAACACTGTAGTCCTGAAGAGAGAAAGTTGTCTCGTGGTCACCAGCAAACTCCAATGCCACTATGCCGTGCAAATATTAATACCATTTTATAATAGAATCTTAGGAAACACAGGATTTTATAAATGAGAAAACCAAGGCTAAGAAAGTTTAGATAACTTTACCAAGGTCATAGGGTTGTTGGCAGCAAGGCTAAGACCAGAACCTTGTCTCCTAACAAATTTAGTTTAATCTATTACCCTATTGTTT
>NW_016847906.1:0-929 GCF_001698545.2 Rhinopithecus bieti | reverse complement strand
TTTTTGAGATGGAATCTTGCTCTGTTACCAAGCTGGAGAGCAGTGGCATGATCTCGGCCCACTGCAACCTCTGCCTCCTGGGTTCAAGTGATTCTCCTGCCTCAACCTCCCGAGTAGCTGGGGCTACAGGCACGTGCCACCACGCCCAGCTAATTTTGTATTTTAGTAGAAACGGACTTTCACCATGTTGGCCAGGATGGTCTCAATGTCTTGACCTCATGATCTGCCCCAAAGTGGGCACCTTGGCCTCCCAAAGTGCTGGGATTACAGGCATGAGCCACCGCAGCCAGCCTTCAGATTTTTTAATGTTTGTGTTACATTCTTACCATGGCCATTTTAAAACTTAAAATAATGTCTACTATTTTTTGACTTCTTGGTTAGGTGTTTCTATATATCTTAGCTAATTCAACCAAATTAAAGTTAGCATTTACACACACATACACACACACACACACACACACACACCATTAATGATTAAAGAAGATGAGGTCTAGAGAGATTAAGGATTATACCTAAGCTCATAACCCTTCTATGTTGTGAAACCAGAGTTTCCAACCAGGTCTGTCTGACTTCCAGAGCTGCCTTATGGCACTATTTGGCTAGAAAAATCACATCCTAATTGATTTTCTAACTATTGTACAGTTAATATTTCCTTTGCAAGACATTGGTGTGCACTCAGTCCAAATGGAAATATTCACCTCCTAACACAGTGACACTTTCTCCTCCACACATCGAGCATGGAATTTCCAAACATTCAAAATCATCTTCACATTAAGCCATTTGTTTAGAGAAGTCCCCATCTTGAACACTTGGAGCTGTCAAGAACCAGGGGCAAATGTGTGTTCCCATGATACAGAAATGATTTTCTAAAATTATCTTCAGGAACAAAACCATAACAAAGATTTTGGGTGGTGAGGGGAGAATCTTTT
>NW_016847905.1:0-268 GCF_001698545.2 Rhinopithecus bieti | reverse complement strand
AACGCTATGAATTCACAGAGGGCATACTACTTGCCTTCCTTTCTTCCTTTCTCTCTTTGTCTCTTTCTCTCTTTCTCTCTTTCTCTCTTTCTTTCTTTCTTTCTTTCCTTCCTTCCTTCCTTCCTTCCTTCCTTCCTTCCTTCCTTCCTTCCTTCCTTCCTTCTTTCTTTCTTTCTTTCTTTCTTTCTTTCTTTCTTTCTTTCTTTCTTTCTTTTTTTCTTTCTTTCTTTCTGTCTTTTCTTTCTTTCTTTCTTTCTTTCTTTCTTTC
>NW_016847904.1:0-272 GCF_001698545.2 Rhinopithecus bieti | reverse complement strand
CTTTACCTCTATGAGATGAATGTACACATCATTATGGAGTTATTGGAAACTTTCTCTCCAGTTTTTACCTGAAGATATTTCCTTATTCGACATTGGCCTCTATCCGCTCCTGAATATCCCTTTTCATATTCCACACAAACAGTGTTACCAAAGTGTTTAATGAAAAGGATGATTTATCTCTGTGAGACGAATTCACACACCACAAAGCAGTTTCACAGAAAGCTTCTTTACAGTTTTTATCTGATGATATTTCCTTTTCACCATAGGCCTCA
>NW_016847903.1:0-273 GCF_001698545.2 Rhinopithecus bieti | reverse complement strand
CCTCTTTAATTTATTTTTGAGACAGGGCCTTGCTCTGTCACCCAGGCTGGAGTGCAGTGGCATGATTGTGGCTCACTGTAGCAGCCTCAAACAGGCTTCCTACTGCAGCTTCCCAAGTAGCTGGGAGTGCAGGTGCACATTACCAAGCCTGGCTAATTTCTTTACTTTGTAGAGACGGAGTTTTGCTAAGTTGCCCAACTGGTCTGAAACTCCTAGCCTCAAGTGATCCTTCATCCTCGGAATCCCATATATATATGTATGAAAGACCCTGGG
>NW_016847902.1:0-583 GCF_001698545.2 Rhinopithecus bieti | reverse complement strand
ACATGCTGAAGCACCTTAAAAAAAAAAAAAGCTGTAACACAGTAGGCTATTATAGCTAGATAACTGAAAACATATCATCTCTGTTGACCTGATTGCTCCGTGAAGATGTTGACAAGCTGAAAGAGATTCTCTTCGGGAAGGTTAGAGACCAAGGATACAGAGATTAAATTCCTCCACCTTGATATCTTGGGAATGGTATTGAGTCATGCTGGCAGAGCTTGGTGTGGAGGCTGACTTGTCTCAGGCAGTTCGTGTTCTATGGCTGTGCAACTCCAATGGCAAGAGCTAAAAAAATCAGATTAAATAATTTACACTTTCTTTTTTAAAAAACTATATGTACATACTTATATGTTTCTAATAATTAAATGCACAATGAAAAACAAATATATTTCACTATATTTAAGATCACTTTTGACAGAAATTCCCTTAGTTTTCTATGTTAGAAGTATAGTTTGATTCCATAAGCAAAATTTTGAGAGAGACTCTTTTGGTCTTTCATAATGCAATATACAAAATTCCCAATGGAGAGGGTTAAAGTCTTTCTCTCTCTCTTTTCTCTCTTTCTATATATACATAAAATATA
>NW_016847901.1:0-1132 GCF_001698545.2 Rhinopithecus bieti | reverse complement strand
AGGTGGCGTTTCGCTCTTGTTGCCCAGGCTGGAGTACAATGGCGCGATCTTGGCTCACTGCAACCTCCGCCTCCTGGGTTCAAGCAATTCTCCTGCCTCAGCCTCCTGAGTAGCTAGGATTATAGGCATGCACCACCATGCCCAGCTAATTTTGTATTTTCAGTTGAGATGAGATTTCTCCACATTGGTCAGGCTGGTCTCGAACTCCCGACCTCAGGTCATCTGCCCGCCTCGGCCTCCCAAATTGCTGAGATTACATGCTTGAGCCACCACGCCTGGCCAAGATCCCTACTTTCTTAATAAATCTCACAAAAGAGTATTCTGTGATTAGGAATTATTTCACTTGTACCATATGCTTGCAATAAAATCAAACAGCATGAATATCAAGGCTTATTTGGTTAAATTGGAAAAATATAATTTCAAGTTACGATTGACATTTTTGTCTAATATCAGCTTCAGGTTTCACTTTACATCTCAATTTTGTTTTGGTTGCTGTTATGAACGGAATTATATACCCCTTAAAATCCTATATCATGATCCTAATATCCAGTACATCAGAATGTGACAGTATTTAGAGATAGGGTATTTAAAGAAGTAATTAAGGTTAAATTAGGTCATTGGGGTGGGCCCTGATTCAGTATGACTGGTGTTCTTATAAGAAGAAAAAACTGGGATAAAGACAAGCAAAGAAGAAAAACCATGAGAAGGCTCATGAAGAATATCGCCATCTATAAGCCAGAGTTAAGTCAACCCTGCTGACACCTTCATCTCTGACTTTTGGCCTCCAGAGCTGTGAGCAAATTTCTGTTGCTTAAGCCATGTAGTCTTTAATACTTTATGATGACAGCCCTCGCAAATTAATACGGTTGCATGTTTAGAACACTTAGATTCACAAAGACAAACAGTTGAACATGTTTTTAAATAGCTCCTTTGGCTTTTCTGAAGCACTTTTAAATTACATTGACCATAAGTTTGATAGACAAATGGTAGATTTGTTATTAAATTTCAAAATTAAATTATTTATATGGTAAAACACATGGAGCAAAATATTAATGTCAAAATTTTGGAGGTGGGTATATGAGTTTTGCCACAAAATTCTTTCAACTTTTCTGTATTTTCTGATATTTAATAA
>NW_016847900.1:0-580 GCF_001698545.2 Rhinopithecus bieti | reverse complement strand
AAGCAGATGGAGGAAATTTGACAATACTTATTTAAGCATCGGTATTAGTTTAAAAAATTTTAATGATAACTTGTTACTACTTTTCTATTAATATTAAATTCATATTTATATTAAATATTAAGTGTATGTTTTGAGTTTTAGTTTACACAAATAGTTATTTCCTTGCTTTAAAATATGTGCCATTTCATAAATGCTAGGCAAAAAAATAAAGGAAATGCATATAAAGTAAAATGATGCAATATTATTTACAAAGTGCTAGATAGTGGTTTCTATGCAAAAGTGCTTTGCAAAAATGTTTAACCTGTGTACATATGCATCTTTATATGCAAAACCCTTATTTTTATGAGACTTGAGGAGATGTCTGTCCATTTGAATTATGGCTAATATGTGTCATTGAAATAATAAGGTATAGTTTGGCATATATTTCACATATTATAAATAACTATCAGGTGTATGTGATTAAATAGGATTATAAGTATCACATACAATTTTACAACAGATACTTTTCATAATAGAAATCACCAATTTTGTACATCTTTTAATTTAAAGTGGATTTTACATCATCTTAATTGACAGTAAA
>NW_016847899.1:0-2616 GCF_001698545.2 Rhinopithecus bieti | reverse complement strand
TAGGCTCTTAAATTTAACAAAACTGAATGAGATTCAATACTGTTTTCTCTGTTTTATCAAAATGTTATTGAAAGTTGTTTAAGATTTTATACTGCTTGAGGGCACATATCTTTTGACATCTTTGCATTTTCAGTAGTGTTTTTATACTGCAGATAATTTTGGCACATTTTATAAATGAGTGAACAAATAGATGTTATGAAAAAAGTAAAAAAAGTACTGTTATCAGATTCCAGGATAAAGTAAAAAGCAATATTTAGCAATCCTCCATATACTACAATGCCCTACCCAAGCCTGTTAATTCCACTCCTCTTCCTCATCCTGCCACACACGTTTTCAGAAGTCCTCAGACTTCTCTGCTATATTCCCTAACTTGCCCCAAACTCCCGTGATCCAAAAGTAGGCTTCCCTTTCTCTAACAATTAAACTTCCCTTTCGCTCAGTACCCCAATCTGAGCTTGCCATCCTGCAGAGAGTCATCTGGGAAATGAAGAGATGCAGCTGTACAATATATATGAACAAGTTTACCCTCACTGGGAAGATTTGTATTGTAAAAGGTGATGATGGAAAACTACAGTGATATATACATGCTAACTTTTCCCAGTGTTCAAATTTCAGGTAGGTAGTGGGACATATGGGAAAGGTATTTTTGAATAGGAACCTAAAGTCCTATCAGGGAGGTGATCTCCTTTTCTTCCTCCAAGTATTGCTGGTTCCGCTGTAACCCGATTTGATTTTTTATTTATAGAGGGCTTTTTATAAGTTGTCTTCTTCAGGAAAATAGAAGAGTGGGAGGGGAAATGAATAATCTCTCATGCTTTTGTATCAGTTATTATCAACTTTGGCTGAACAGTAGAATCACCTGGGGAGCTTTAAAAAATCTTTATGTCCAGGCCATCCTCCAAACCAATGAAATCAGAGTCTCCAGGGATGAAGCCCAGGTATCAGTATATATGAAGTTCCCAGGTAGTTAGATTATGAGGCCCACTAATCTAAATGAGGATGAGGAATGCAGATCTCTGATGCTTACAGAAGACAATAGTTATAGTAAAAAATCATTTGAGAAATACTGGAAATGGTTGACCCTTTGGGAACTGGAGAGCAAAGACAATGGCTACTGAGCTCCAACCAAGTGTTGCACCATGGGAGGGAAGGAGCAAGATGATTAAGAGGGTCAGCTCTAGTGGCAGATCCCCTGAGGTTAAAGTTCTTTTCTGCCCTTCACTATGTGAGTTTGAATGAGTGACTTCTTTATACTAGTTTTCTTATTAGCAAAATGAGGATGATGATTAGACCTATCTCTTAAGGTTGTTGTGAGGATTAAATGAAATCGTAAGCATAAATCACTTAGCATTATGTTGGGCACATAACAAACACATTCTACACATTTGATCTATTTTATTATGGTGATCAACTTTGAAATACTAGAGTTCACTTGTCTTCTTTTCAGTAGGAAGTTGGCTTCCAATCTAGGGAGAGAGAAAGAAGAGAAGCGAGAGCTAGGGAGATGATAATCAAATGGTTGAGAATGATTTTAGGATTTTTTAATTTTTAGAAAGGTTTTCTATCACCTTGTTCCCACCCTCAGCCCTCAAGAATTTCTTACTATCTGTATTTCCTGCCATTTCGTGTTCTTTTATAATCTTGTACCTCTAGTTTCATTATACATCAAACAGATGGGAAGTGATATGCTAACGTAAATGGGTGAATTCATAGATATATCAGTTTGGATTTTGCTGTGTAGCAAACTACCTCAGAACAAACAATAATTATTTTGTAGCTTAAAACAACTATTTTGTTTGTGCCTTATTAATGAATGGGCAATTTGGGCTGTGTTCTGCTGGTTGGTTGTTTTTCTGGCCTTACTCATGTATCAGTGTCAGCTGTTGGTCATCAGGGATGCTCTTTATTTCAGGATGGACTGGCTGAGGCTGGGATGAAGGGTTGACTGAGCCATGTGTCTCTCATTATCTAACTAGTTAGCCTTGGCTTATTTACATGATGGAAACAGTTTCCAGAAGTGGAAGATTGGAAGCTCTTAAGATCGAGGCTGATAACCAACGCTGTATACTTCTCCCAATTTCTTCTGGGCATAAAAAATCATAAGGCTAGCCCATATCCAAGGGAAAAGTAGGATGAGAGTTGCTTCAAAGCGTTATGGCCATTTTTTGGTAATCTTTCACAATAACCTGTTGAAATAAAGCGAATGAGAGGAAATGAGGTCACAGTGAGGCTGATAGCATTGGACATATAAAAGCCATATTATAGATAGGCTTTGGCAGATGACTGGGTATGCGTGGTGAGAGATAGAAAAACAAATTAGTGGAAGTTGCAGCCTTAGTAATTATGAGAATTGAACTGTGATTAACTGCAATAGGAAAGCCAGAAGGTGACAAAGTAGCACGGGGTCTTATCTATATATTCTATTACAGAAAACTTTGGACTGTGTTCCTTTTCTAAAATTGCTTTTGTTTTAATAACCATTTTTTCCCAAGGGCAAGACGTATTTTAAAATTCATTAGTTAAGGACTCAAATGACCAATTAGATTTTTCTATTTCTTAGTTGACTCCTTCATGAACTTTTGGAATAATAATAAAATGTATAAATACTGTATGTCC
>NW_016847898.1:0-1224 GCF_001698545.2 Rhinopithecus bieti | reverse complement strand
AACTGCTTTGTTACGTGTCAATTCATCTCACAAAGTTACACTCTACTTTTTATTGAGCAGTTGGCTAATGCTGTTTTTTTGGAATCTGCAATGGGATATTTCGGAACGCATTCAAGCTTATAGTGACAAAGGAAATATCTTCAGACATTAAATAGAAAGAAGCTTTCTGAGAAGCTGCTTTGTGATTTGTGAATTCATGTGACAGACTTACATGAGTCTTTTCATGGAGCAGTTTGGTAGCACTGTTTTTGGGGAGTCTGAGAAGGGATATTTTGGATAACATTGAAGCCTATGGAGACAAGGAAATATCCTGAGATAAAAACTAGAAAGAAGCTTTATGAGAAAGTTCTTTGTGGTGTGTGGTTTCGTCTCACAGAGTTACAACTTTCTTTTCATGGAGCAGCTTGCTAACACTGTTTTCATGTAATCTGCAAAGGGATATTTGGGAGTGTGTTGAGGCGTATACTGAAAAGTTAAATATCCTGAGATAAAAAATAGAAAAAAGGTTTCTGAGATACTGCTTTGTGATGTGTGAATATATCACACAGAGTTACACTGGTTTTTCATTGAGAATTTTGCTAACACTGTTTTCTTGGAATCTGCAACGAAATATTTCAGAGCACCTAGAAGCTTATGGTGACAAAGGAAATAACTTCATGTAAAACTAGAAAAGACATTCTGAGAAACAGCTTTGTGATGTGCTAATTCATCTCACAGGGTTACATGATTCTTTTCATTAGGCCGATTTGGTTGCACTGTTTTTGAGGAATCAGAAAAGGGATATTTTGGATTGCATCGAACCTTATGTTTACTAAGGAAATATCCTCAGATAAAAATGAGAAGGAAGTTTTCTGAGAAAGTTCTTGGTGATGTGTGATTTCATCTCATGGAGTTACACCTTTCTTTCCATGGAGCAGTTTGCTAACATTGTTTTCAAGAAATCTGCAAGGGGACATTTGGGAGTGCATTGAGGCTTATTGTAAGAAAGGTAATATCATCAGAAAAAAACTAGAAATAAGCTTTCTGAGAAACTGCTTGGTGATGTGTGAATTCATCTCACAGAGTTACACTGTTCTTTTCATTGAGGAGCTTCATAACACTGTATCATGGAATCTGCAATAGGATATTCAGGATCGCATTGAAGTCTATGGTTACAAAGGAAATATTCTCAGATAAAAGCAAAACATGCATTCCGAGTTGCCTGATTTGTGATGTTTGAATTCA
>NW_016847897.1:0-581 GCF_001698545.2 Rhinopithecus bieti | reverse complement strand
CAGGCGGCTGGGGGCCTTGTGACGTCACAGGCCGCGGAGGGGGCGCCGCCCGAGGAAGTGGGTGCGGCCGAGTTCGCGCAGGGGCGGGGCCGGGCGCCGGGGCTGGGCGGCGTCCCCGGGGGGCTCTGGGCTCCTCGAGGGCGTCGCCGGGGACACGAGGAAAACGACCTTCTTTTCCCTTGCAGCGGCGGGGGAGGGCGAAGTGAAGGACCGCTGCTCGGTTCCGTATCCAAAAGGGACCCAAGGCTACAGGCAAAATAGATTGGACATTTTCACTTTCTCAAGCCAGGACCACCGGTCTCCCAACCAGCAGCCACTGAGAGTGGTATCGGGGCGCCCCTTCCCCTGGCAGCGTATTTCAGCCCCCAGAAACGTCCCCCACCTCGGCCATCCCCAGCGCCTTTGCAGGGACAGCAGCACAAGCATAGCAGAGGTCTTGGGCACCCTGGGAATAATGTGCTGGTGTAAATGTTGGATTGAGAAATGAAAAAGCATTTGGGATCAATTTGGGGCCCTCTCGTTTGACACGGGAGGAAACACCAGGCCGCAGCGTTTGGGGAAGCTGCTTTCTCTCTCTCTCT
>NW_016847896.1:0-1252 GCF_001698545.2 Rhinopithecus bieti | reverse complement strand
AGTGCCTGGCCCAGCATCAGTAGAACATGTCTTTCGAATTGTGTGTGTGTGTGTGTGTGTGTGTGCGTGTGTGTGTGTGTGTGTGTGTGTGTGTGTGTGATTCTGATGCTTAATCTTCTGAATTATTTTCTGTGATATAGCAGAGATCGCTTTGTAATAATTTAGCCATTCCTGGTTCCCACAGTTTCTTCTAAGGAAGAAAGAGGACTGGAGTTGAAATCAGAAGACCTGGATTTTAATCACAACTTTATTCCTATCTTTCTAACCTACATATGTCAACAATTATTCAGGGTCCTTATTTGTAGAAAAAGCATACAGACCTGTATTTCAGAGTTGCTTTGTTATAAAGATTAAGCAATAATATAAATTTTAAAGCACTTTATATCTATATGGTATTATTGTTACTGTTATTGTGAGTGAGTGCACTCAAGGAGATTATCTTCACGTTATCTTGACTTCTTTTAGACTTAACTACAGTCTAAATTCTGCCCTCACTGTTCCACCAAAATTATCTTTGCTGAAGTATCTACTGTCTTTCATATTGACAAATTAAGACACTGTCTTTTGGGGTCTTTTGGGGTTCCACAGGAATTTTAAGATTGATTTTTTTTTTTTTTTTGTATTTCTGTAAGAAATACCATATGTGTTTTGACAGATTTTACATTCAATCCATAGATTGCTTTGGGGTAGTATGGACGTTATAACATTTTTAACACTTCCAATCTATGAACACAGAATATTTTTTTCACTGATTTATGTATTCTTTTATTTCTTTAATTAATGTTATGTAATTTTAAGATTCAGATAATATGTAACCTCCTCAGAGAACCTTTCCCAGACCATTATATGTAAGTAAATTTCCACCTGCTTGTTTTTCTGTATCGCTCTACCCTAGGTTGTTTATTTCCTTCATAGCATGTATCACTCCATCTCTCTTCTTCTCTCTCAATTATTCTTTACCTATTTTCTTCTCCACTTATTTGATGTCTGTCTCTTGAATATAGGCCATATACATGGCTTATTCACCACTATATACTCGGTGTCTGATACAGTGTCTATCTTCTATAAAATGTGTAATGAACATCTGTGAAATAAGCAAATAAATAATTAAATATTTAATATGATTAATATGCAACAAGGATATAAATTATGGACATAAACAATAGTAGAGCCACAAAATACATATATATGTGTGTATATATCATACATATTATACATAATATGTTATGTATATTATAATATTATGCTACAT
>NW_016847895.1:0-796 GCF_001698545.2 Rhinopithecus bieti | reverse complement strand
AGCCTCGCGGGGACAGGGCGGCCAGGGGCGGCGGAGGAGGAGCTGGCGCCGCCGCCGCTCCCCTGGGGCCGCGCCCCGCCCTCTGCCGCCACCTGCGCGTCCCCTCCGGGCTCCCCAGCTCAGGGGCTGTGTGGCTCTCGGTGCCGCAGCGGCGGTGTCACTGCGTCCGCCAATTGGGAGACTCGGCGTTTGGCTCCCGGGGGCGCGGGACGAGCAGCGCGGCCGGATCTGGCGAGTGGAGGGTGATACGGCGCGCGTCCCTCCCTGCCGCGCGTCCCTCCCGCCGCCCTCCCCCGCGGCGTTTTCGGAGGGGTAGAGAACTGCTGTGACTTTTGAGGTCCGACTCCTTCCGGCCAGCCGCGCTACGCGCCAGCTCCCAGACAGGCCGGTGCGCCCTGCAGGCCCCGAAGGCTCTTGGCGCGGTTTGGGGGCTTGGAACGTGTCCGGGAGCCGGGGGCGCTGAGCGCGCTGGTGAGTTTGCCGGCGAGGTGGGGTGGACCCCGCGCGGGGGGCGGAGAGGACGTCGCGCTCGGCCCCGCGCCCGCCCCCTAGTGTTGCCCCCACTTTGAGAGTAATTGAGACTTGAGCGTGACTGCGGAGCCTCGAGGATGCGGGCGCCCCGCGCGAGCTTCCCCTCTGCCCGGCGCGATGGAGCGGGTCGGTGAGCGGAACAAAGGCGCCAGCCCGGGGGAGCGGGTCCTCTGCTGAAGAGCGCGGGTGGCGCGCCGCGACGGCCGCCTGCGGGCGAGGGTGGAGGCTGTGCGGCCCCAGGCGCTGCGCGCTCCGCCGTGGGCGG
>NW_016847894.1:0-733 GCF_001698545.2 Rhinopithecus bieti | reverse complement strand
ATTCAGATTAAATTAAATTCTTTTGCTATCAACTATTTCAGCAAAAGAATGGGTGTGCCTATTTGTCTCTCCTTTCATACCTATTTGCCTCTAGGAAGTTACTGGAAAGAAAATGTTATTTATAAGACATAATAGCATTAATTTTGGCCGAAATTACAGCTTAGACAGGGCTGTAAAAGCATTTTCCATATGGCTGTAGACCTCCCAGGAGGCTTGAACCTTCCATGGGAGACTTGAGTCAGTTGCTGGTATCACTTTCCCCTTTGTCTGTCCGTCCATTTCTCCTTCAACCACCTCCTTTTATTGTTTGGGTTTTTTGTTGTTTTCTTTTTCTGCCTAAGTCTTAGCGTTTCTATTAATACTTAAAGACTTTTTTTTTTTGAAACGGAGTCTCACTCTGTCACCCAGGCTGGAGTACAGTGGCGCGATCTCGGCTTGCTGCAACCTCGGCCTCCCAGGTTCAAGCGATTTTCCTGCCTCAGCCTCCCGAGTAGCTAGGATTACAGGCATGCGCCACCACGCCTGGCTAATTTTTGTACTTTTAGTAGAGACAGGGTTTTACCATGTTGACCAGGCTGGTCTCAACCTCCTGACCTAGTGATCTGCCTGCCTCGGCCTCCCAAAGTGCTGGGATTACAGGTGTGAGCCACTGTGCCCAGCCTTAAAGACTGTTTTAACCTACTGGTGAAGTTATGATAGCTTAACTGATTTATACCATATACTCAAAACTAAC
>NW_016847892.1:0-490 GCF_001698545.2 Rhinopithecus bieti | reverse complement strand
TTTCAGATTAAATTCTTTTGCTATCAACTATTTCAGCAAAAGAATGGGTGTGCCTATTTGTCTCTCCTTTCATACCTATTTGCCTCTAGGAAGTTACTGGAAAGAAAAATGTTATTTATAAGACATAATAGCATTAATTTTGGCCGAAATTACAGCTTAGACAGGGCTGTAAAAGCATTTTCCATATGGCTGTAGACCTCCCAGGAGGCTTGAACCTTCCATGGGAGACTTGAGTCAGTTGCTGGTATCACTTTCCCCTTTGTCTGTCCGTCCATTTCTCCTTCAACAACCTCCTTTATTGTTTGGGTTTTTTGTTTCTTTCTTTTTCTGCCTAAGTCTTAGTGTTTCTATTAATACTTAAAGACTTTTTTTTTTGAAACGGAGTCTCGCTGTGTCACCCAGGCTGGAGTACAGGGGTGCGATCTCGGCTTGCTGCAACCTCGGAAGTTATGATAGCTTAACTGATTTATACCATATACTCAAAACTAAT
>NW_016847891.1:0-2961 GCF_001698545.2 Rhinopithecus bieti | reverse complement strand
GAGGGCGGGGCGCGGGGGAGGGGGCGGCGGAGGGGGGCGGTGGCCACAAAGGGGATCCCGCGCCCCCGCCTGCAGCTTCACGGGGCTCATGCAGCGCCCGGCGTCCTGGAGCTTCTCTCGGGGCGGTTTCCCGGCTTTGAGGGGAGTGTGGCTGAATACTGGAATACGATGGGGTCCCCCAGGAACCCCTATACAACAAATGCTCAAAGGAGCGACGGATTAATTGGTGCACCCAGACTCCCCAGAGAAATGAAAAAAGTGCCCAGAGCATCAGTAGAGCACTGCGCTGAAAGTTTTAGAGATCGTCGCCCCCTCGCCACTTGCAGCTCTATCCCCTCCATTCTCTATAGCTGATTCCTCAACCTATTCCTCCTAGTTGCCCCTGGTGGTGTTTTGGCACCCTAAAAGTGAGTGAGAGTGCGTGTGTGGAGACGCCTGCAGAAACCGCCCCCATCCCTGAGCCTATTTCCTCGTGAGGTGATTTTCACTTGGAGCTGGTTTCCCCCTCCCCTGTCAGGCTCGGAACCGTTCGCCGTTGCAGTTCTGGCTCTTTTGCTGACCCCACAAAAACCTGCCTGAGAAAGGCCTGTGCCACGGTGCTAAACTGCGCATGCGTCGGCGACTGGCGGCAGGATTTGAGAGCAAAGCGCCCTGGGCAGCTCCTGCCGGCCAGTTCTGAGATCCTTAGTGAAAGCTGGAACTAGACCCCCAGAACTTTTGCGCAGTGCACAACCAGTGCATTCGTGTTTCTTTCTTTTTTTTTTTTTTTTTTTTCCTTTGAGACGGAGTCTCGCTCTGTCGCCCGGGCTGGAGTGCAGTGGCCAGATCTTTTTGGAGACTCTAAACCGTATCCCTTTTACTCCCACTGCACACTGCCCCTCAAAACCACAATTAATGTTTAAATTATTTGTGGCAAGATATTGCCACATTGAATTCTTGCTGTTCGATATGAATGTGGTCCTTCGTCACCCTTTTGAGATGCATTCACTTAAAATTAGAAAATAGGCCGGGTACGGTGGCTCACGCCTGTAATCCCCGCACTTTGGGAGGCCGATGCGGGGAGATCACGAGGTCAGGAGATCGAGATCATCCTGGCTAACATGTTGAAAACCTGTCTCTACTAAAAATACAAAAAATTAGCCGGGCGTGGTGGCACGTGCCTGTAGTCCCAGCTACTCGGGAGACTGAGGCAGGAGAATCGCTTGAACCCGTGAGGTGGAGGTGGCAGTGAGCTGAGATGAAGCCACTGCACTCCAGCCTGGACGACAGAGCCAGACTCCGTCTCAAAAAAAAAAAAAAAAAAAAAAGGGATTTTGGAAAATTAAATTATATTTCTGTAGCCCAAATTTTTTATTACGAACCATACTTTATAAGCAGGCCAAAATATTTTTAAAAGAATGATCTGTTCAGGACAGGGATTGCATTCTTTTTCGCTTGGCTGTGACAAGGATAGCACACTGTGTACACTCAGCGCTGAACAATAAATCAGCCTGAGGATTTCCTTTCCTCACACGCATCCTTCCCTAGCAATTTCCTCTTGTGTTCAGTGCGGATTCCATCAATAGCACGTCGTTTCCTAGGCCATAATTTTGGCAAGTAAATCATACTAAACTCTACATACCTTTAGAAGCAAAATCCAACACATCTGAATCACCATTTAACAGAGTCTTTCATAAAGAGAAATTAGAAAGAAATTTCATTAATTGGGACGAAATTTAAAACTATGAATTTTGATTCAGGTAGCATCAGATCACCTTTGGATGTTGGAGAATATTTCCAAAATCCAGATTATATACACTATCCCAGGACGCAAATCTGAATTTAGAGCCAGAGCTGTACTACTTTCTAGCAACATGACCTTGGATAAATTCTCTACCTTTCAGTTTCCATAGATATGAAATAAGAAATTTTTTTTTTTCCTGAGAAAGAGTCTCGCTCTGTCGCCCAGGCTGAAGTGCAGTGGTGCTATCTCGGCTCACTGCAAGCTCCACCTCCTGGGTTCACACCATTCTCCTGCCTCAGCCTCCTGAGTAGCTGGGACTACAGGCAACCCCCACCATGCCTGGCTAATTTTTTTTTTTTTTAGTAGACATGGGTTTCACCATGTTAGCCAGAATGGTCTCAATCTCCTGACCTGGTGATCTGCCCACCTCGGCCTCCCAAAATGCTGGGATTACAGGCGTGAGCCACCGCGCCTGGCCTTAAGAAGTAATTTCTAACTAATAGGGTTGTTGTCAGGATCAAATGATACAAGGTCTTGCTATTCAAAATGCAGCCTGTGGACAGTGGCATCACCTTGAACTTGTCAGCACTGTAGCCATTTGGCCTCTACTCTCATACTGAATGAACCAGAACCTGAATTCTAAGATCTCCATATCTCGTGTATTTCCATCAAAACCTAGGAAGCGCTGATACAATGCATAGAATGTGTAGTGCCTGATAATAAGAGCTCAATAAATATCACCCAATAGTAGCCACTTTTCATTCACAAGTGGCAACAATGACCAAATATTCTATTTCACTTCTCTATATATAATATAATATATGACTTCAAAACATAATGCTTCGCAAATATAGTAAACCACAGAGCTGATAGAAGGGCAACAGAAAAATATATGGAAGGCCTAGAAGAAAAGGAGGTTAGTGGAGACACGGGATTCTTCACGTAAACAAGGAGCTAAGTGCCAATAGGTGACTCATGTGGAAGACATTTAAGTGTCAGAAGTTGGTGCAATAAAAATGCAATGGGCTCCTCACCTGAGTTATCCTTACTAAAGGAAAAAATTGCAGCCTTTTCCCTTTACTTTTTTTTTTTTTTTTTTTTTTTTTTTTTTTTTTTTTTTTTTTTGAGACAGAGTCTTACTCTGTCACCCAGGCTGGAGTGCAGTAGATCTCGACTCACTTCAACATCCACCTCCCGGGTTCAAGCTATTCTCCTGCCTCAGCCTCCTGAGTAGCTGG
>NW_016847890.1:0-1182 GCF_001698545.2 Rhinopithecus bieti | reverse complement strand
TACTAGGGAGGCTGAGGCACAAGAATTGCCTGAACCCAGGAGGCAGAGGTTGCAGTGAGCCGAGATCGCAGCACTGCACTCCAGCCTAAGTAACAGAGTGAGATCCTGTCTCAAGAAAATAATAATAGGCTGGGCGCAGTGGCTCATGCCTGTAATCCCAGCACTTTGGGAGGCCAAGGTGGGCAGATCACGAGGTCAGGAGTTCAAGACCAGCCTGACTGACATGGTGAAACCCCATCTCTAATAAAAATACAAAACTTAGCTGGGCGTGGTGGTGCGTGCCTGCAATCCCAGCTACTGAGGAGGCTGAGGCAGGAGAATCACTTGAATCTGGGAGGCCGAGGTTGCAGTGAGCTGAGATTGTACCACTGTACTACAGCCTAGGCTACAGAGTGAGACCCTGTCTCAATAATGATAGCAATAATAATAATATTTAATAAAATCATCATGCTGTCTTGTGTGATGCCATCCTTCAGGCTGTTGATTTGGGAACAGAGAGAAAGTCAGAGGAGAAAGCCAGGAGCTCAGCTGGAAGCCATTGCAGTGGTTCAGGTGGAAGTCGATGCTGCCTTGGCCCCACCTGGGGCTATAGATGCAGTGAAAAGCAGTCAGGTGTTGTGTAGGTATAGCTGTTGGGAATTTTGGCATAGCAAATGAGAAGTCATAAAGATAAGAGTCAGTAATGAGAGGCAGAGAAGGTTTGCTTCATTTCAGCAGTATGTTCTGTTAGATGAGCAACTTTTAAAATGGAGCCACTATTTCGGTTATTACTTCCACCAGACACTGTAGAGGCTCTGTCTTGAAGCCCCTGACCTGCCTCTGGGGTAGCCCATCACCTTTCTCACGGGACTCAGACGTGAATGCAAGTGTGGGGCCAGAGGCCAGACTAGGAGTGAGCGACTCACTATTCTCAGAATTTCCCATTCCTCTGTATTTTATAGTTTCTCATTGGTGCTGTAACAAATTATCACAAATTCAGCGGCTTAAAGCAAGAACCGGGCCGGGCGCGGTGGCTCAAGCCTGTAATCCCAGCACTTTGGGAGGCCGAGACGGGCGGATCATGAGGTCAGGAGATCGAGACCATCCTGGCTAACACGGTGAAACCCCGTCTCTACTAAAAAATACAAGAAAACTATACGGGCATGGTGGTGGGCGCCTGTAGTCCCAGCTACTCGGGAGGCT
>NW_016847889.1:0-1864 GCF_001698545.2 Rhinopithecus bieti | reverse complement strand
TATAGTGACATCTATATAGATATAGATATATATCTATATGAATATATTTATATATAGTGACGTTTATATAGATATAAATATATAACATTTATATAAATATATTTTTATATATAGTGGCATTGTCACTTATTATATAGCAGTGAGACTCAATTAATTACAATAATTGCAATGATTTGGATGTTCTCACCTATAATATTGAATAAATGAAGCAAGATACAAAGTAGTACATACTGTATGATTCCATAAATGTAAATGCCAAGAGCAGTCAAAATGAATATGTGGTGTTGGACGTCAGAGAATTGGTTACCCCTATTTGAAATAGGGTCTTGAAAAGAAGCATGAGGTAGCTTGTTGCTGTTAATGTTCTGTTTCTTGATTTTTTTGTTGTTAACATACATGTGTTTACTTTGGGAAAATTCATATAGCATAGAATTCATAAGAGCATAGAGCTCTTGAGATTTTTATACTTTGCTGTATGTCTTTTATACTTCAATGAAGAAAAATGGAATTTAAAAAACACTACTACAAGTGAATCAATTTGGGAAGATAATGATAAACTTTGTGATATCGACCTGAAGTATGCAGAAGGGCACGTAGAAAAGGAGATTATCAAGATTAGCTAGAGTTGTTGAAGGAGCCTTTTGGTAGGAGACAGGCCTTGTTGGGGTCCACGCAGTTAAAAGGGAGGAAGAAAATGACTCCAGGCAATGGATCTAGATGGGAGATGTCTAAGAAGGAAATAAGGATGGAAGATAGGGCACAAGCTTAATTCAAATGGAATATTCATATTGTAAGTTTGGTGAGGTAATACTATGCAGTAATTTTTTATTTCATGCCAGCAGTCATTTATTTGCGGTGTAATTTATATACTGTAAACTTCACAAGTCTCAAGTGTGCAGCTTGATGAGTTTTAATATATAGTCTTGTATATTACACCATACAGATCAAGATACGGAAACTTCCAACACCCCCAAAAGTTCCCTTGGCCCCATTCTAGTTAATACCCACCTGTACTTCCAAGAACAAAAAAACACTATTCTGATTCTACTACTATAGATTATTTTTGACTGTTATTCAGCGTTGTATAGATGGAATCATACAGTTGTCCTGTTTTATGTCTGGCTTTTTCTAAACATACATTGTGAGATTCGTTCATTTTGTTATGTCTTTTGGATGATTCGACACTTTTACTATTATGAAATAGCTATAGTATTTCTCAGAAATGCCATATTTACTCCATACAAATCATTTGGGGGAGCTTATAAGTTCTTAGAGTTATTCCACAATAATAATGTGGTGGTAAGCTGATAAAATAAAATATTGCCCTGCCTCAGTTTCCTTATTTTAAAAGTAGGGATGATAAAATACTTATGTTAAACACTGTTAAGAAAATAATTATATTAACATAATTATATTAAATTTAAATAAGCCAGGAATATAGCCATTACTGTAACATTTTTAGACAATATTTTATATGGGTAGCATAATGATGAGACATATTCCAAGACTGTGGTCACTTAAGGAAATGCTATTTCATAAAGATGACTTACGTTTGAGAAGATGCCTGTCACTGTGGGAGTGCTAGTCAGCTGTTGTATTGAAATTTAACCATCAGATATGTGCTTTTTTTTCTATTTTTATTTTTTACAGGCTGAAGTTCTACAGCTACTAGCCACCAATTATTTGGATTGGGATGACACCAAATATTATGATAAGGCTCTCAATGCTGTAAACCTAGCAAACAAGGTATGAGGTTTTATTTTGAATACTAACTTAATGTATTTTTTGAAGTCTTGATCACATTTTGAAATCCAGTTTAGACATTTGCTTCAGCATTTACTCTCACAGATTGTTATAATCTCTT
>NW_016847888.1:0-273 GCF_001698545.2 Rhinopithecus bieti | reverse complement strand
CTGAAGTGGGCAGATCACCCAAGGTCGAGAGTTCGAGACTAGCCTGACCAACACGGAGAAACCCCGTCTCTACTAAAAATACAAAATTAGCCAGGCGTGGTGGTGCACACCTGTAATCCCAGCTACTCAGGAGACTGAGGCAGGAAAATCACTTGAACCCGGGAGGTGGAGGTTGCAGTGAGCCCAGATCACATCATTGCACTCCAGCCCAGGCGACGGGTGAAACTCCATCTCAAAATAAATAAATAAAATAAAATAAATATATTTATGTCT
>NW_016847887.1:0-1186 GCF_001698545.2 Rhinopithecus bieti | reverse complement strand
TATTTTCCTTCTTGAATATTTGATATAGTTAAGCAGAAAAAGGCATCTCCTTTGGAATTTTGGAATTCCAAAAACGGTGGAAAAGGTTTTCATAGTGAATTCAAAATTGTAACACCTACCATGTTATAATAGACTAAATAAAACCCCTCCCCGATAGATGTCCATGTTCTGATCCTCAGAACCTGTGAATGTTATCTTATGGGCAAATGGAGCTTTGTAGAGAAAAGCAAGATAAAGATCTGGAGATGGTAAATCTATCCTTGATTGTTGAGGTAGGCCTAAGGCAGTAACAAACATTCTTATAAGATGGATGTAGGAGGAGTCCGTTTCAATGAGAAAGACATGTGACAAATGAAGTAGAGATTGGAGTGATAAATTTGAAAGGTCCAGCAAAGGGGTTGCAAACCAAGGGATATGCATGGCCTCTGCTATATATTCCTTGGAAGCTAGAAAAGGCAAGGAAAAGAACTCTTCCTTAGAGCCACCAGAAAGGGGCCATATATATGTGTGGGGGCTACATATATATATAGATAGATAGATAGATAGATAGATAGATAGATAGATAGATAGATAGATAGATAGATATTTGGCACAGCCAAACTGACTCCAGACTTCTGACCTCCAAAATTCTAAAAGATTTTTTTTTTTGGTCATGGGTTTTATAGCCCTGATATCAGTCACATATACATTTATAATATTGATGTCTTCCTGAAAAATTGACCCCTTTATCATAATAAAATGACCCTATTTATCTTTTAAAATTCTATTTGTCTTGATGGCTAGTTTTTGTGATGTCTACGTTATTCTTCCTATGCTTACTTTTTTCATAGTATATAATTTCCCATCCATTTATTTTCAAACTATTTGTGATTTTATCTTAAAAGTAAGTTTTTTTTCTATCTCTTTATATGAGATACTCCATGGTTATTGTAAGGACAGCAATGCACATCCTTAACCTTTTACAGTCTGTTTGGAGATACTATTTTAGCACTTCACAACAAATGAAGAAAAATAGCAACTGTACAGGTCGCTTTTATACATTCCCTTACCATCCCTCCTGTTAAAATTGTTGTATGTTTTACTTTTACATCAACTTAAAACTCAACAAAATAATGTTACAGTCATGGTTTAAAGAGTTCTATAGATTTACATAAACTAAGAGAAAATATTTTATATTTACTCAAAC
>NW_016847886.1:0-796 GCF_001698545.2 Rhinopithecus bieti | reverse complement strand
AAAGGAAGGAAGATAAACTGAAAAGCTACATGGTGCATTTGACCACATGGAACATAGTATTAAGCTACTTAGAACATTTTTTAAAATCTTTGGAAAGGCTAACAAACACATAGAAAACTAAAAGAATTACGAAAATGAGATATTTATTATCTCTAGAGGAAAAAAAGATGGTTCGAGAGGGGAAATATAATCAGACAACACTATTTGTCTCAGTGACAAACAGTAATCACAAATTGTGATAAAGCTATGTTGGAGCACATGGTAGGAAAAGTGGGAAGTGAGAAAGCATGGTATAATAAGAATAGTCCTCATATTCTATAGTAGGAAATCAAATAGATAATGTCTAATATTGAAAAATCGAGAAATAGCAGCATATTGTATTGTTTGGATATATGGAGGTAAATTAGCAGAAGACATAGTTGAAATAATTGAACATGGTTGCCTCTGAGAAATAGAGCTGAGATGTGAGGGAAGGGGCAATAAACAGCTATTTCTTGTTATATGCCTTCTATTCTCTTATACAATATAAACTAAGTGTTTGTGTTGCTATAATAAAAAACAAAACTTTATTTTAAATGAAAGAAAACATTGTCTTCGTGCATATACTTAAAGATATTCGCATACAGAAAAATCATACAGACCACATTTACTAACTGTCCCACAATAAAATAGAAAACAAAAAAGGCAAAAAAGGTAGTGCTCATTTGTCTTGAACAAAACAAACACAACAAAACACCCTTCCAAATAAACTTTGGGTTAAGAAGAAAGTAAAACTGGCCGGGCGCGGTGGCTCAAG
>NW_016847885.1:0-272 GCF_001698545.2 Rhinopithecus bieti | reverse complement strand
CCCAGAACTTTGGGAGGCCGAAGCGGGCGAATCACAACGTCAGGAGATCGAGACCATCCTGGCTAACACTGGTGAAACGCTGTCTCTACTAAAAATACAAAAAATTAGCTGGGCGTGGTGGCGGGCGCCTGCAGTCCCAGCTACTCGGGAGGCTGAGGCAGGAGAATGGCGTGAATCCGGGAGGCGGAGCTTGCAGTGAGCCGAGATCGCCTCTACTGCATTCCAGCCTGGGCGACAGAGCGAGACTCTGTCTCAAAAATAAAAAAAGGAGG
>NW_016847884.1:0-1185 GCF_001698545.2 Rhinopithecus bieti | reverse complement strand
TGGGCGACAGAGCAAGACTCCGTCTCAAAAAAAAAAAAAAAAAGAGGAAGAAAATTTTCCTCAGTTTTACTACGTCACAGAAACTTTCATTTTTGAAATACACTCAATGTTAAATACAAAGATACAAATATATACAATATACCAAAAGGTTTTTTATTTTGCACTTACTAATGATGTGTGTAGGATAGATTACCAAACTAGTTTCTTAAAGCATATTTCAAGAATCTATACAATTACTTCATTAATCTTTTCACATACATACATGCATGTATATACATATATACACATATAACATATATAATACATATAGATGCATATATATTATACATATAATTCTTTCCTGATTTTCAGCTTAAATTTTACTTCTGAAGCCAAAATAGTGGAAATGCATGCTTCAGAGTCTTTCTTCTTGGGTCTGGATCCTTGGATCCTTGGTCTGCCATCTACTAGTTGGGTGAACTTGGACATGTTATTTATCCTCTCTAAGCTTGGTATAATAATCAGTGAAGTGGGGATAACAATAGTGCATTCTTCATTATGATGTGCAGCCAAGAATGCATATGAAATACTTGCCCAATCATGAGTGTAATTTCTATGAATTAAAGTTTTTCTTATACATCATTTAGTGCTCTACAACCCATAGCGCAAAATCTGGCACATTTTGAACAAATATTAGATGACAATTTAATTTTAGGGTTGAATTTGGATCAAAGAGTCATTTTATGTAAAACGAAATTGTTTGTGAGTCTGTAATGTGAAAGTGAGATTTACTTACTCCATAAATCCACACTCTTTAGTGTATGTAAATAGTGCTTTGTGTGATTAACATCTCTGCTTCCCTTGGACAAGTTTCACTCAACTATTTAGGAGCATTCTACTGCACCATAATTTACATCAATATCCAAGAGACAGTTAATTAATGAAACACATTGCCATGTCTTATGAATTATGACTGTCTATACTAAATATTGTTTGGATTAATCTTTGGCTCTATCGTCTTATATGGTATTCTAATATGTCAAATGTTCATAAAAATAAATGTTTGTATTCATTTACCAAAATACATGTCATGCAGATTAAGTCAGGAAGATTAAAAATACTCTAAGATTTTAATTATTCAATTGTATTTTAGGTCTGTTCAAACATTTTGAAGCCTCACCTTAAAAAATCAACTTCGGGCCGGGC
>NW_016847883.1:0-1185 GCF_001698545.2 Rhinopithecus bieti | reverse complement strand
TTACAAGACATTTCCTGTCATGTTAAGCAATACTATGAATAATTAAAATAAAGTATAATGGACAAATTAAATTAAGGAAGAACATTTTGAAATCTAATATCCTTGAGTTTTTTTCAACTGGCTTGTTGACCCACTGAATTTTGAAAATTTGCAGTCAGTATTCTAATGATGGCTCTAGAATACTCAAGTATCGCTGTTTAATATTCAACCTATATGAAGTATTATACACATATTTTGTAAATAAGTTTTAAAAGCATACAATTTTTAACCTACCAACATATCTCTAATGTTAAGTATTAAAAAACAGCAATATTCTAGTACCAGGAAGGAAAATAAAACTTCTGTATAGGTCCTTCCATGACGTATTTTTAAAATCCTTCTTTAGAACAAACTGGAATTCTTAAATTTACGGTACATATTGGTATCTGACACAGCTTCTTGTGTCATAAAAAAGTTAAGTTCCTTTTTTAATTACATGCATATAATGCTAGGTACAAAACTCTAGAAATACATCTTTTTATAATGTTTTACTTCTCATGTTGGTCCGGGTATTGAATGTCTACTGTTACCTTTTTATCCACTCAACAAATCTTGGTATAAGCAAGTGACCCAGACATCTTGTTCCTTCCTTTTTTGTAATTACCACCTCAAGAATCTTTAAGTTAAGAGAACAAAAGTTACGAGGACAAATACATTCCGTAACAATGTCTTAAATAAAATGTAAAAAATTAAAGGAGAGAGAGCAGTTTTTAAGGCAGCAGTTTCTTTGGCCTGGGCCCATGACAAATGTCAAAGTTCAAATATATTGTCACCAGTCTCCATGTTTGTACATGTAATAAATGTAAAACAGTAGCTCAGATACACAGCCAGATATTAAGTTGTCACTGACACAGAATAAAAGCTTTCACTGATTTTCAGTCTATCTGATATTTATATATATCATATATTTATATATTATATATATATCATATATTTATATATTATATATATATCACATATATATCATATATATCACATATATATCATATATATCACATATATATCATATATATATCATATATATATATCATATATATATATGATATATATATATGGGGGTCTTGTCACCAGTCTCCATGTTTGTACATGTAATAAATGTAAAACAGTGGCTCAGATACACAGCCAGGCATTAAATTGTCACCGGCA
>NW_016847882.1:0-1225 GCF_001698545.2 Rhinopithecus bieti | reverse complement strand
GATTACAGGCTTGAGCCGCCGCGCCCGGCCACTCCAGCACTTTTAACCCTCTGCACCCAGGCCCGGATCCAATCCCCCACAACAAGACCTCCCCAACCCCACCGTGCCTCACCACAGGCCCTACCACGCTACAAGATGTCCTCCCATACCCTACCCCAGCCCTGCCATAGGCCCCACCTCATTCCAGGCCCCTCCAGGGCCCCACCCCATCAGAAGCCCCACCCCAGGCTATCCTGCCTCACTCAGCACTCAACACTCAGCTTGGTATCTCCTGCTATGACTTCCTCCATCCCCAACCGGGCCCTTGGCATTCCCACGCCCAAGGTCCCACCATGAGCCCCACCACTCTCACTTCCCAGCTGAGCGAACTTGGACGAGGCCTCAGTTTCCTCCTCTGCAGGATGCGGTGCCTGCCTGCACTTGGAGATCAGCCTTCCCAGCTGCTTTGTGGAGTGCCTGCCACGCGGGGTGGGACCACAGACCAGAGACACAGGGGTGCACCCAGGGGACTATTCCTGGCCATCGCCCTACAACACAACCCCAGAGGCCAACACTTCGCCTTTCGTAGGGGATTTTCCTGCTGACTCCCCGCTGGGTGTCCCCATGGTGTGGCTTTTGGTGTTTTCCTCCTGTTCCAGGACTAGCCCCTAATTTCACACAGGCACCTGCCCCCCTTCTGCGTCTGTATGATTCCGATGGATCAGACCCTGTCCTAGCGCAGCGGTCCTGATGCATTGGTCTGCCTAGCACCACGATAGGCCACGAATGCACAAGACCAAGTTCAGCCAGTCAGAGCTCACTCAGAGCTTTGGCTGGGGTCGGTGGGGAAGAGGTCATGTCCCTTCCTCTGACCACTGAAAGGACACAGGCTTCCCTGGGTGCCCATGCCAGCTCTGACTTTGCAAGGGGAGAGACCATCTGAGAATGAAGCTGGCAGAGAGGGGCAAACTGGAGCCACTGGATCCAGCTGTGCCTGAAGGTAGACCTATCCTGGACTTGTCAGCTACACACTTCATCCTTGGACTTGGATTTCTGATGCCTGCAATGAGATGAGAAAATCGTCTCAAAGGGCCTGGGATCTATACTGGGACAAAGGTGAGCAGACATTGACCTCAGGTCACATGACACCAAATGCTGTCCTCCACCACATCATGGCCTCCGCACTCCAAAGGTGCTGAAGGACGTGTATTTGTGTGTGCAGGTGTGAGTGCTTGTGCATGTGCAT
>NW_016847881.1:0-1224 GCF_001698545.2 Rhinopithecus bieti | reverse complement strand
TGTGCTCCCAAATATCCCATTACAGATTCCACAAAAACAGTGTTACCAAACTGCTCAATGAAAAGAAAGATTTAACCCTGTGAGATGAATTCACCCATCACAAAACAGTCTCTCAGAAATATTCTTTCTAGCTTTTATCTGAGTTTATTTCCTTTTTCACCATAGGCTTCTCTGTGCATCGATTATCCCTTTGTAGAATCCACATAAACAGGATTAACAAACTGTTCAATGTAAAGAATGGTTTAACTCTGGGAGATGAATTCAACCATCACAAAGAAATTTCTCAGAAGGCTCCTTTCTACCTTTCATCTGTGCAGCATATATACTTTTCCACCATCAGACTCAATGTGTTCCCAAATATCCCTTCTCAGACACCAAAAAAAAAACAGTGATGCCAAACTCGTCAACCAAAAATATGGTTTATCTCTATGAGGTGAATGCACACATCAGAAAACAGTTTCTCAAAACCTTCTCTGCAGTTTTATTTGAAGATATTTCCTTTTCACCATCAGCCTCTATGAGTTCCCGAATATCCCTTTGCAGATTCCCCAAAAACAGTGCTACCAAACTGGTCAATGAAAAGAAAGGTGTAACTCTGTGAGGTGACTGCACCTATGACATAGTAGTTTCTCAAAAAGCTTCTTTCAAGTTTGTATCTGAGAATGTTTCTTTTTTCATCATAGGCCTCAAAGTGCTCCCATGTATCTCTTTGCAACTTTCAGGAAAGCAGTTTTACCAAAATGATCTATGAAAAGAACAGTGTAACTCAGTGAGATGAACTCACACATCACAAAGAACTTTCTCAGAAAGGTTCTCAGTGCAGAATGCACAAAAATTGTGTTATCGAACTGTTCAATGAAAAGAAAGATGAAACTCTGTAAGATGAATTGACACATCACAAAGCTGTTTATCAGAAGGCTTCTTTCTAGTTTTTATCTGAGGAAAGTTCACTATTCACCATAGACATCAAAGGACTCTGGAATATCACATTGTAGAATGCATGAAAACAATGTTAGCAAACTGCTCAATGAAAAGATCAGTGTAACTCTGTGAGTTTAATTCACACATCACAAAGCGGTTTCTCAGAAAACTTCTGTCTAGTTCTTATCTAAGGATATTTCCTTTGTCAACACAGGCTTCAATGCAATCCAAAATATCGCTCCTCAGATTCCCCAAAAACACTGCTAAGGAACTGTTCCATGAAGAGAATCATGAAACTCTTTG
>NW_016847880.1:0-583 GCF_001698545.2 Rhinopithecus bieti | reverse complement strand
AACATAAATGACCTGATGGAGCTGAAAAACATAGCACAAGAGCATCGTGAAGCATACACAACTGTCAATAGGCAAATCAATCAAACCAAAGAAAGGATATCAGAGATCGAAGATCAACTTAATTAAATAAAGTGTGAAGAAAAGATTACAGAAAAAAGAATGAAAAGAAATGAACAAAGCCTCCAAAAAATATGGGACTATGTGAAAAGATCAAACCTACGTTTAATTGGTATACCTGAAAGAGAAGGGAAGAATGGAACCAAGTTAGAAAACACTCTTCAGGATACTATAGGGAAGAATTTCCCCAAGCTGGCAAGACAGGCCAACATTCAAATTCAGGAAATACAGAGAACACCACAAAGATACTCCTCGAGAAGAGCAACCCCAAGTTGCATAATCATCCGATTCATGAAGGTTGAAATGAAGGAAAAAAATGTTAAGGGCAGCCAGAAAGATCGGGTTACCCACAGAGGGAAGCCCATCAGACTGACAGTGGATCTCTCTGCAGAAACCCTACAAACCAGAAGAGAGTGGGTACCAATATTCAACATTCTTAAAAGAATTTTCAACCTAGAATTTCATA
>NW_016847879.1:0-583 GCF_001698545.2 Rhinopithecus bieti | reverse complement strand
GGTGGGATCTGTGCCCTGTGCCCAGCCTGGCATACAGGCACCATCCCGAAGTGCCCCCGTGGGCTGTTCCCTGACAGCTTTGGAGGTAGGAAATGGGGAGTGAGGACCCTGGTGAGGACAGGCAAACTCAGCCGTCACCCCCCTGGCCAGGGTACTACACCCACCCCACACCAGGGCTGGGAGCCAGGGATGGGCACAGCTTGGGCAGGCCATCCTGAAGCGCTTGGGCAGGCCATCCTGAGCGCCAGGCCTGGTCCGCAGGCCGGCTGGAGAGCCGTGGCTTGGACCCTGCCAAGCGGGATGCCGGCTCCTCTCCAGCATCTGCCGCCCGGGGTGGGCGCCCAGGGCCACCAGCCCTCGCGGCTCCTCCCCGCCCCCCGTGCGCGACTGTCATTGTTACCATTGCTTGGCTTCTGCCAAAACAGCCGCAGGACCGCCGGGTGCTTGAACCTTCTCTATGGGGCGTCCTGGCGGTGGTTTGAGCCTGGCGGTCCTCCTCGTCCTCCCCAGCCCCCCAGCTCCGGCTCCCGGCCGTTCCACTGCGCGGCGGCGGGGAGGGCGCGGCGCGAGCTGAGATGGTTCC
>NW_016847878.1:0-935 GCF_001698545.2 Rhinopithecus bieti | reverse complement strand
CGAGCTCCAGGCCATCCCCTTCCTTCAATGCTAGCCCTTGGGTGACCAGGCTGCCCCTCACTTCCCTCGTGAGCCATGCTGGGGCTTTTGGGGAGTCCCAGATGGGAGCCTTGAGCTTTCCTGCTGGAGCAGTGGCTGAGCTAGGCTGACTCTGGTGAAAAGAGCCGACTTTGAATCTGGTGACAGGGGAGGGAGGCAGTGTCTGCGCAGGGCTGGGAGACTGAGCTGGTCTGGGTTCTGGCCAACTTGGGGCCCACCCCTGCAGCCTGCAACAGGGCTCCAGGCCCCCTCCAGCCCGCCAAGTTCTCAGCACGCTGCACATGTGTGCACCTTGTCCCGCTCTGTGGGTTGCTGGGGACTCACCAAGATGGGAGGCCTAGGGCGCCAGGTCCCCTTCTACAAGCACTTTCTCATTCTTTCCATGCCTGGTGGCCACAAAGGTATACCTCTTCCCCAGATGGGGTGCTCTGTTGGGGAAGGAGACCAAGAGTAAAGGTGAGAGCAGCAGAAAGGAGATGCTGCTGCCTCCACCTCTGGGAAGCCCTCCCAGATGCACAGAGGACAGCCCCTCTTTGCCCTCCTCTGCTGCACCCACCCTGCTTGCACCAAACACATTTAGGCTATTCCTTAATTGTTGATGAGGTCTTGGAGCCTCCCTTCTGCTCCCAGAGGCTTTTCTTGCTCATGTCTCCAGCCACAATATCCCGGCAGCAGCAGTAGGATATGTCACAAATGCAGACCCCTGCATCTTGGGGAGTAGAAGCCCTGGGCCCTTCTCTCTTTCCTTGCCTTACCTGGCCAGGGGGCCGGGACCTGTCTACTTAACCATTTTTTTTGTACAATCCCAGTGGAAGAGGCAAGGAAAGGGATAAAGATGCCATCTACCTCCACTCAGCCAACACAGCCTTCAACACCAGCAAAGGTGAACTCAACCC
>NW_016847876.1:0-583 GCF_001698545.2 Rhinopithecus bieti | reverse complement strand
CTCCCAAAGTGCTGGGATTACAGGCTTGAGCCACCGCGCCTGGCCTATACTTAAATTTTTTAAAATTTAAGTGTACCCTTAAGTTTGTACCCATTTCCCACAGCCTCTCCTTTCTTCCTCCTGCCACCTCTGGCCTCCTTCTGCCACAGTAAAGCCTATTAACAATCCACATCTTTCCACATATGCTTGTCTGTCTGCAAATCCTAGGCGTGTACACATATCCACGTGTGTTTTTAGTTGTGAGACAGGGTTTTGCTGTTACCCAGATTGGAGTGCAGTGGCATGATCATGGCTCACTGCAACCTCCAATTCCTGGGCTCACGCGATTCTCCCACCTCAGCCTAAGTAGCTGAGATTACAGGCACATGCCACCATGCTCGGCCAACTTTTTAAATCTATTTTTTATAGAGATGAGGTTTTGCTGTGTTACCCAGTCTGGTCTCGAACTCATGGCCTCAAGTGATTCTCGCAGTTTGGCCTCCCAAAGTGCTGGGATTACAGGCGTGAGCCACCTTGCCTAGCTCCCACCACAGTTTTGAAGGAAAGACATTTTAAAGAAATGGCCTTTTCTGGCCAGGCACAG
>NW_016847875.1:0-273 GCF_001698545.2 Rhinopithecus bieti | reverse complement strand
ACTGCATTCCGGCCTGGGCAACAGAGGGAGACCCCATCTCAAGAAAAAAAGAAAGAAAAAAAAGAAAGAAAGAAAGAGAGAGAGAGAGAGAGAGAGAGAGAGAGAGAGAGAGAGAAAGAAAGAAAGAAAGAAAGAAAGAAAGAAAGAAAGAAAGAAAGAAAGAAAGAAGAGAGAAAAGAGAGAGGGAGAGAGAGAGAGAAAGAAGGAAAGGAAGGAAGGAGGAAAGGAGGAAAAGAGGAAGGAAGGAAGGAAGGAAGGAAGGAAGGAAGGAAA
>NW_016847874.1:0-1227 GCF_001698545.2 Rhinopithecus bieti | reverse complement strand
AAGGGCATGTTCCTGCTGCAGTTAACTAGCCCAACCTATTCCTTTAATTCGGCTCATCCTTCATTTTCCATAAGGGACACTTTTAGTTAATTTAATATCTATAGAAACAACGCTAATGACTGGTTTACTGTTAATAAATATGTGGGTAAATCTCTGTTTGGGGCTGTCAGCTCTGAAGGCTGTGAGATCCCTGATTTCCCACTTCACACCTCTGTATTTCTGTGTGTGTGTCTTTAATTCCTCTAGTGCCGCTGGCTTAGGGTCTCCCACTGAGCTGGTCTGGGCAAGTGGCGTCCATCTTGGGGGCTCGAATCCAGGTCGAAGGGTCGCCGGAGCGATGGTTGGAATGGAAAACGAGCTGGAGGACACCCGAATACTCTTAAAGCAATCTCTGTGGTGAGTAAGAAGGGGAGCTCGGAAGCATCAGGGTAACAATGGGACAGGTGTGCGGTCTGGTTCATTTCACCTTGGAACTTTTTCACACTGATGAGGAAGAATAAGAGTATAGCGAAGTAACAGAAGAGGTTACAGAGCATGTTTATTCACCAGCTAAAACTAAAGCAGCAAAGGAAGGAGATACATCCCTACCCTTTTGCACTCCCTCCTTATTATTTTGAAGAAAATGACCCCCCAGATCTTTCTTTTCCAGAGGACACTGTGCGAAAAGTAGTTGCCCCAGTGACTGTTCGAGCAGCGCCTCGAGCGACCACTCTTAGTTCTATTCAGGCAGGGATTCAGCAAGCTAGACAAGAGAGTGATTTAGAGGCTTGGCAGTTCCCTGTTAGAATACACCCCCCAGATCAAGAGGGAAATACTACAGCTACATTTGAGCCTTTTCTTTTTAAATTACTCAAAGAATTAAAACAAGCAATTAGTCACTATGGACCAGGTTCTCCATTTGTAATGGGACTGTTAAAGAATGTTACTATTTCCAGTCGGATGATTCCTACTGACTGGGATGCTCTTACTCGAGCTTGTCTAACTCCTGCTCAGTTCTTACAATTTAAAACTTGGTGGGCAGATGAAGCTTCCATTCAGGCTGCTCGCAATGCCCAGGCGCAACCTCAAATTAATGTAACTGCAGACCAACTTTTGGGTGTTGGCGGCTGGGCTGGTTTAGATGCACAACTGGTCATGCAGGATGATGCCACAGAACAGCTTAGAGGAGTATGCATTAGAGCTTGGGAAAAAAAATCACTTCAGGTGGAGAACAATACCCTTCCTTTA
>NW_016847873.1:0-583 GCF_001698545.2 Rhinopithecus bieti | reverse complement strand
CGGGGCGCCCCAGGACTTGGAAAAGCCCCAGAGTGCGCCCCCTGGGGGAAGGGTAGCTCGGGACCTCGAGGCGGCTAGAAGTCCAGGGCGTTGCCAGGTAGCAGAGTTGCTGCTCGGGTGTGGACAACTAAGCCAAACGCTGGGCCCTGGAAACCCTTCCAGAGCGCTCGGCCGGCCAAAGCCGGGCCACCATACCCCGGCCAACCACGCTCAGTCAGCCCCGCCCCCTGGAGCTCCGTTGCCCCTGCAGCCAGCGCCACGCGAAGTCGGCGGATCCTCCCGCCTAGGGAGCGGCGTCCCAGCCGCTACACTTGCGGAGGCCCTGGTTTGCGGGCTCCTGACAGCCCGCGAAAGCATGGCACGACCCGTGCAGCTGGCGCCTGGCTTGGGGGCGCTAGTGCTGTGCTGGCTGGAGGCGCAGAAGACTGCGGGAGCCAGGGAGGAGCCGGGCGGACGCGCGCGCGGTTTTCCGCGTCTTCCGTCGCGCGGGAACGCGCTGCTCCTGGAACGCGCTGCTCCTGGAACGCGCTGCTCCTGGAACGCGCTGCTCCTGGAACGCGCTGCTCCTGGAACGTGCACGCGT
>NW_016847872.1:0-1437 GCF_001698545.2 Rhinopithecus bieti | reverse complement strand
AAATACAAGTCTTATGTATTCTTTTTTAAAGTAATCCCTAGGTACTTCAGTCACTTTCATTATCTTTTCTTTTCTCGAGACTTGGTCTTGCTGTGTCACCCAGGCTGGAGTGCAGTGGCAACCTCCATAGGCTCAGGTGATCTTCCTACCTCAGCCTCCAAGTAGCTAGGACTGTAGGCACCCGCCACCACGCCCAGCTAATTTTTTGTAGAGACAGAGTTTGCCATGTTGCCAAGGCTGATCTTGAACTCCTGAGCTCCAGCAATCCACCCACTTTGGCCTCCCAAAGTTCTGGGATTATAGGCCGTTATCTTATTTTTTGAAAATATTTTTTATGCTGGTATTTGCTGGGGTAGAGGAAAGCTGTTGATTTCTGTAAGTTACCCCTGCTGTATGCCCTTGTTATTTCTAATACTTCATTGTTGATTCTGATGTTCTTTCTAAGTAGTTGGTCATATTGTATGCAAATCTATCCTGTCACTTATTTATTTTCTTCATTTATAGCATTGTCCAGGACTTTTAGTACCATATTAAATAGTATAAGTGATACTGGGTGCACAAATTACGATTTACTTTGGCTAGTTATGGCAGAAAATCCAAAGAATAATGGCTTAGACAAGATAGTTTACTTTTCTTTCCTACAAAGGCAGTCTGCAGAAGAGCAATTAATCTAGGGCTGACAGGCAGCCCCTTCTGTGTAGCCATCCTCAGCACATGGCAGTTGAGATAGTAGAAAGAATGGAGAGGAATAAAAGGGAATGTGTCTAAAGTTTCTCCATTAAGTATGATGCATGCAGTAAGTTTTAGAATGTATCCTTTAATAAATCAAGAAAATTATCTAATCTTCGTTTGCTAAGATTGACCATAAATAAGTATTAAATTTCAAGATCCTGTGCTTTTTTCTCCCCTTGTCCATTAATTTCATAAATTGTGGCCTGGCATGGTGGTGGATCACAGCACTTTGGGAGGCCAAGGTGGGCGGATCGCTTCAGGCCAGGAGTTCAAGACCAGCCTGGCCAACATGGTGAAACCTCATTTCTACTAAAATACAAAATCAGCCAGGCGTGGTGACGCATGCCTGTAACCCCAGCTACTGGGGAGACTGAGATATGAGAATCGCTTGAACCTGGAAGGTGGAGGTTGCAGTAAGCTGAGATCGTGCCACTGCACTCCATCCTGGGCAACAGAGCGAGATTCCATATCAAAAAAAAAATAAAAATTTCATAAATTGCATTAAATTATATCCTTGGCATTCTTGAGCTATACCCCACTTGATCATGGTATGTATGTATATGTTTATGACTTCTTACTTTGAAAATATCTCAAATTTACAGAAGGGTTGCAAGAAAAAGTACAATGAATTCCCATATATCCTCTACTCAGAATTATTTATCGTAAGTATTTTGCCACATTTGCTCTATCACTCTATATCCTTTT
>NW_016847871.1:0-2112 GCF_001698545.2 Rhinopithecus bieti | reverse complement strand
AAAAAAAAAAAAAAAAAAAAAAAAAAAAAAACAAAGATATACAGCTTCAATTCCTTTTCCTTCCTTCACAAACAGGCAACTTTGTCCATCAAGATTTGGAATATCTTTTCCTTCCCCTGACCCAATGCTGGATTTCTTACTTGCTTTGACTAATAAGATGTAACATTCTAAGACTTCTCATCTGAAGCCTTTAGAAGACTAGCAGCTTCTGCATTCTCTCTCTCAGAACCAAGCCACCAGGTAAGCAAAAACCATGTCTACCTTGCAGGAGATAGTGCCATATGAAATGAGACCTTAAGCTACCTTATATTCTCCAGTGCCAGCTGAGCATCCTGCTGAATGAAGGCTCATGGTCAAGCCTTGGCAAGATAAGCAAAAGAACCACCCAGCTGAGCCCCAGCCAGCCCTCAGATTCATGAGAAATAATAAGTTCTTGTTGTTTTAACCCACTGTGGTTGTTTCTTGAAGGGGACCATGGAAGGTTATATTACAGTAAATAACTGACACATTACTGAGCAAATCATGATTGTCTTTTAAACTCATGTAAAATTGTGGTGTGGCAGGAAAGCAGGTAAAATCAGTGGTGCTATTTAAATCGCATAAACTCCAGTGAACTTCTGAAAACTGTTGACTGTTAATTCCACAGAATGCTAGTACAGAGGTCACAAACTGACTGCTGTGTTGCAGAAGATCAGATAGTCAGTGATGCTCTGCTACATGAATTATAAAAAGAGTTTTAAATATGTTGGCAGCCTGTTTCACAGCATGCTCATGTAGAAGTTACATACTGGCTACCAAATGACAACATTCTGATCTCAGGTGTATTTTCGTTCATCCACACAGTGTCCATTCCCCAAATAGAATTAATTACAACAATATAATATTGGAAAGTCTCCATATAAAAATCAAATTCCCATTTTCTTTTGGAAAAAATGATCAAAGATGGGTTAGCATTCCTATATGGTAATGTTTAGCTGGAGCTGAGGTGGGGGCTGTATCCTTGTGGCTAAGCATGTATTCTGCTTGCCATAGTCCCCAGTCCTTGTCTCTCCTCTGAAATATCTACCTCACTCCATAGATATTTGAATTAGTGACCTTTGACATAGGCTATGAATCAGAAATGGAAGGTCATTGGAGGAGAGGCAGCTGAGAAACAAAGCTAGCAGAATCCCCGGGTCACCACTCTGAGATGTTTTCTTGACCCGAAAGTCAAGCGGGCATTTTCCTGAGACAGTGACTCTCACTTTATTTAGGATTATATTTTAAGCATTTGCCAGGGGAAAATATATCTGGTGGCTTCTAGGTACACAGAATCATGGAAGAATTATGCTGCTGGCTTTCAATTAATTAACATTTATATGTAATTTCACAAGGTCAGGCATTGTGTCTTAGTTGGCTGCTGTAACTAGGAACTCGATATATATTTGCTTATGCAATGACCATCTACCACTCAGCCCTTTGCCCACATGAGCAGACTTTGATTTTAAATTCACTTTCGGGTTCTGCTGGAGACTTGTATGGGTTGTCTATCTGAAGCTGCAGGTTTCCCAATTCTGTTCAGTGTCATTGTTGGTATTGTTTCTGCTAGAAATATCCAGAAATTTCTTAATGTTCTGGCTGTGAATAATATGCTTTCTGATTTCTTATTACTACAGACTTGATTTGATTTTTACATTCTTTTGCTCATTCCCATGGTGTTTGAGGAAGAAGTGACAAATACATAAGATTTGTCAGTCACTCTGAACAACAAGTCAAGCTGTGGAGTTTTAAGGAAAAATATTGTAAATTTTATGCCTAGAAAAGTTCTCATATTTGAAGACTACATGCAATTATTCTAATATGTACAAGACCTTAGAGAATACACTATCAAGAAATATTCTTACAGGTATTTGAAATTTTACTGAAACAAACGAAGAGATCAGAAATCAGGCTGGCTTTTTCCACAGGCAGTGATTCTCATCCTTAACTCAGAATTCATAATTTCAGAATGAAAAAGACAAGACATTAGAGTTTACAGGAATTAAAATAAAATTAAAGAGAGATGCTTATATAACCATTGCAAATATAATTACAAAACAAGAAAAAAAGTCAAAAATTATTCTTGAAAGGCAA
>NW_016847870.1:0-602 GCF_001698545.2 Rhinopithecus bieti | reverse complement strand
CAAACAAATGACCAAACATCCGGAAAGCAAAGGCTTTCAGAGCCTAAAATCACTGAGATGATCAAAGAGCTCTACTAAAGAAGGTGGAAGTTGATTCCTTAAAAATATGTTGAAAAGAGTGTCCTCGCCACTTTTCTGAGATCCTTCCTAAATACAGCTAGATAGATTTCTACAGCTTGAAAGTTTTATTATGACATACACACACCATACACACACATCCCTCCCCTTCTTCCTGTCAATCTCTTACTCTCTCATTTGTTTTAAACCACACACACACAAACGCCCAGTGTAACCATATAGAATTGCTAATATTTAACAATTTTTACCTACAAAAGTGGCATTTTTTAATGGTTCAACTGAATATATATACATATAGTATAGCAAATTAGCATATATTATATAATATGTATATGTATGTAAATTCCCATGTATTATATAATAAAACATATTGATGCGTGTGTGTGTGTGTGTGTGTTTGTGTGTGTGTGTGTGTGTGTATTTTTCCCTCAGAGAGTTAGGCCATACTAGTTTCTATGAAAATCAAACTTTGCCCAAAGGGCATAATTCAGCTGCTATGACTAGTTTCATTCTTCTTTCAACTC
>NW_016847869.1:0-591 GCF_001698545.2 Rhinopithecus bieti | reverse complement strand
GAGTTCCATGGGGCAGGGGCCATGTCTTCCTAGTGAGTTCCATGGGGTCACGGGTCACATCTTTCTAGCGAGTTCCATGGGGGGAGGGGCTGGGTCTTTCTAGTGAGTTCCATGGAGGCAATGGCTGTCTTTCTAGTGAGTTTCATGGGGCAGGGGCGTGTCTTTCTAGTGAGTTCCATGGGGGCAGGGGCTGTGTCTTTCTAGTGAGTTCCAGGAGGTCAGGGGTCACATTTTTGTAGTGAGTTCCATGGGTGCAGGGGCCGCATCTTTCTGGTGAGTTCCATGGGCGCAGGGGCTGCGTCTTTCTAGTGAGTTCCATGGGGTCAGAGGTCACGTCTTTCTAGCGAGTTCCATGGGGCAGGGGCCATGTCTTTCTAGTGAGTTCATTGGGGTCAGGAGTCACATCTATCTAGCGAGTTCCATGGGGCCAGGGGCTACGTCTTTCTAGTACTGGTTCCATGGAGGCAGGGTCTGCGTCTTTCTAGTGATTTCCATGGGGCCAGGGGCTGTCTTCCTAATGAGTTCCATGGAGCCAGGGACTGCATCTTCCTAGTTCCACGGAGTTCCATGGGGCAGGGGCCGCGTCTTTCT
>NW_016847868.1:0-288 GCF_001698545.2 Rhinopithecus bieti | reverse complement strand
TGAGATCACTTGGACTTAGGAAGGGGAACATCACACACCGGGGCCTATCATGTGGGGGGGGAAAGTGGAGGGATTGCATTGGGAGTTATACCTGATGTAAATGACGAGTTGATGGGTGCTGACGAGTTGATGGGTGCAGCACACCAACATGGCACAAGTATACATATGTAACAAACCTGCACGTTATGCACATGTACCCTAGAACTTAAAGTATACTACTACTAATAATAATAAAAGAAGAAACAATTTGAAAAGAATAAAATAAAATAAATGTTAAAAAAAAAAAAA
>NW_016847867.1:0-1180 GCF_001698545.2 Rhinopithecus bieti | reverse complement strand
TGCCTGAGAGGTTCTATTTTGTAATTGTTGGCCACCATGATAATACAGTTATTAAAATGAAGTTTTTTTCCAGCTGGGAAGGTAGAATCCAAAGTGCATGTGACACCTTAAATTTCATAAGAACTTTCATGCCATTAAAGTGATATGATATAATGTGATTTTAGAACTGAAAAATATGGATAGACGAGGTAAATGAAATCCACCATAATTAAGTGAGGCTTGTTCAGGAATCCCAGAGATGGATAGAAGCCAGCTGGGGAATATCCTTGGAGTTGTTCATCCTTCGATTCAGCACAGACTATTATGACCTCTGGCATTCCAATGATATTCAGTTGTCTATGTCACCCACCAAGAATTGCTGCTGCTTAAGATCTTAAACACATAGTTCACCTGTAGCACGTTGCTGCCTTGAAATGCCACCCATGGAAGTCCAGGCAGTTTTCATGAATCATGTTTTTCTTCAGGACCTACTGAGTTAGAACAAAAAAAAAATAGAAAGAAAAAAAGACCCTCAGTTACCTTCAGCAGCACTTCCTGGTTGGGTACCTTCAGCAGCACTTCCTGGTTGGGTTGTGCATGCATTCTTCCCTCCCTAGTGACACCTTGGCAATGGACAGGAAGCTCAAAAGCCTTACCAGAGGTGATGACACTTGCCTTTCTCATCAAGAGAAAACCAAGTTTGGCTCGAGAACATGCTGCCATTCAGAGTAAACGGAACTTTAGAGTTTTCACCAGAGAGGGGCCCAGCAATTCCAATTTATGTTTATCATAAATTGAGGGCTTGTTTGCTTTGTTTCTCTCAATGCCCCAGCTGGGCTTCGATCCCCTTTAAGGAGTTAATAGTTTAAGTTAATTGTAATCTATAATGTTCACCGTGTGACACTTTTCAGCTTTGCAGGTCTTGTCACCAAAATACGATAGGATAATCTGCCAAGTGTTGCTGTGACATTATTTTCTCATAGGTTGAGAACACTACTCATTGAAAATTGTTTTGAGTACTTGTAGCAGTATTGCTTTCTGGGAGGCAGTTACTTATATACAACTTCTGTGCATTCCACTGGCCTTGTGGTGGACAAAGGAGGACACTTAAAAGTACACTGCTGCATAATTTGATTTCAGTTCTTTCTCCTGCCACCACTCATCTTGTTAAAGCATTTTCACAATTTGCTCCTAATCCTTC
>NW_016847866.1:0-792 GCF_001698545.2 Rhinopithecus bieti | reverse complement strand
CGCTCTTTTGATCTTTTTTTAATGTTGAAAGATACCTTTCTTTTACTAATGTGAGATTTAATTATGCCTTCTTCTAGTTATCTTAGAGCTAGCCTCATTCTATTTGGCATTTTTGTTGGTATAAATTTTGAAGTATGTATTTGTAAGGGAGAAAGGTGAATTTCACAAAAAGGTGACAATTTACATTAAGGCACAGGTAAAACTGACAAGGCTTGAGGAAATGCATTAATTACGGCAGCTGGGATTCTCTGAAATTTGGAGAAATGTGCTTGATGTCCGGGTTGGATAAATAAATATTAGAGAATATGAGGGACCTGCTCTAACTTTTAGAAAAAAGGTTACCATGTTGAGAAAAGCACTTTTAAGTTGAAACGATAACATCATGTGACTTCTTTTCTATGTGAAGTGAAAGGTGAAAAAATCTTCTGAAAGTAAAGATTTGGAACTGAGGAACAATGAATATTGCACTTGACTTATAGGTTGATAAGTCCAGAAGTGAATACTTTCCCAGTGCCAAAGAAACTCCACAACAGTGAAAGAAATATGATGACAGACAACAGGAAAGAAAACCCGAAGATGGCCGAATAGGAACAGCTCCAGTCTCCAACTCCCAGCGCGAGTGACACAGAAGACCGGTGATTTCTGCATTTTCAACTGAGGTACTGGGGTCATCTCACTAGGGAGTGCTGGACAATCGGTGCTGGTCAGCTGCTGCAGCCTGACCAGCAAGAGCTGAAGAGGGCAAGGCATCGCCTCACCTGGGAAGTGCAAGGGGGAAGGGAATCCCTTTGC
>NW_016847865.1:0-601 GCF_001698545.2 Rhinopithecus bieti | reverse complement strand
TTAATGGTGTCATCTGTGTCGTAGAATTATGGGTATTTTAGTTTTACACTTTTCTGTATTTTCAAGTTTTCTATAACAGTTAATTTTATAATCAGAAAATTACTTAGAAAATGTCTTTAGTACTCTCCTCTCTTCTGTCCATTTAAGAGTGTGAACAGAATTAAAAGGTGGCATTCTGTATTGAAAACACATATCTTCCAGGGACTGAGGGTGGAAAAGTTATTTATGTGCTTAGAAAACAATTCACTGATCAAGCTATACAGTCATTCCTCAGTATCCATGGGGGATTGGTTTCAGGACCTCCCAATGATACCAAAAGCCACAGATGCTCAATTTCCTTATATAAAATGGTTCAGTGTGTGCATATAACCAGTGCACATCTTCCTATATATTTTAAATCATCTCTAGATTATTTATAATACCTAATACAATGTAAATACTATATAAATAGTTGTTATACTATATCATTTAGGGGATAATGACAAGAAAATGAGGTCTATACATGTTCAGTGTAGATGCTTCTTTTCCCCCAAATATTGTTGATCTTCAGTTGGCTGAATCCATAGATGTGGACACAGATACAGGGTGCTGACTCTATTTT
>NW_016847864.1:0-602 GCF_001698545.2 Rhinopithecus bieti | reverse complement strand
CTTTGGGAGGCTGAGGTGGGCAGATCATGAGGTCAAGAGATAGAGACCATCTTGGCTAACACGGTGAAACCCCGTCTCTACCAAAAATACAAAAAATTAGCCGGGCGTGGTGGTGGATGCCTGTAGTCCCAGCTACTCGGGAGGCTGAGGCAGGAGAATGGTGTGAATCCAGGAGGCGGAGCTTGCAGTGAGCCGAGATCATGCCACTGCACTCCAGCCTGGGCGGCAGAGCGAGACGCCATCTCAGAAAAAACAAAAACCAAAAAAACAGTTCTATAGAGTAAAATCCCACTCGGTGGTAACAAACTTGGTTGATATATCATTTTGCTTCTATTTTTGAAGGTATCTGAGACCCTTTTTTTTTTTGGCAGGGGGGCCATGGTCTTCCATAGCAATGGCCAGAGTTCCTTTGTGGCTGTCACTTTGACGGAGATAAGCTTCTGGTTGGTCACTGTTGGTATCACTCCCATTTGCTTTTCTTCCCTCAGCTAGATTCATTCCCTGAAAGCATCTGTCTCTTGTAAGATGTGAACTCATGATCTTGGAGTAGAAACCAGATTATCCCTCAAGGATACCTGGGTTTGCCCAAGCCTCTGTTTCCC
>NW_016847863.1:0-2118 GCF_001698545.2 Rhinopithecus bieti | reverse complement strand
TATTTGATTCTTCTCTCCTTTCTTCTTTATTAGTCTGGCCAGCGGTCTATTTTGTTAATCTTTTCAAAAAACCAGCTCCTGGATTCATTGAGTTTTGAAGGGTTTTTCATGTCTCTATCTCCAACAGTTCTGCTCTGATCTTAGTTATTTCTCGTCTTCTGCTAGCTTTTGAATTTGTTTTCTCTTACTTCTCTAGTTCCTTTAATTGTGATGTAGTGTGTTGATTTTAGATCTCTTTCTCCAGTGGGCATTTAGTGTTATAAATTTCCCTCTAAACACTGCTTTAGCTGTGTCCCAGAGATTTTGATATGTTGTGTCTTTGTTCTCATTGGTTTCAAAGAACATCTTTATTTCTGCCTTCATTTCGTTATTTACCCAGTTGTCATTCAGGAGCAGGTTGTTCAGTTTCCATGTAGTTGGGCAGTTTTGAGTGAGTTTCTTAATCCTGAATTCTAATTTGATTACAGTGTGGCCTGAGATACTGTCTGTTATGATTTCCATTCTTTTGCATTTGCTGAGGAGTGTTTTACTTCCAACTATGTGATCAATTCTAGAATAAGTGCTGTGTGGTGCTGAGAAGAATGTATATTCTGTTGATTTGGGATGAAGAGTTCTGTAGATGTCTATTAGGTCCGCCTGGTCCAGAGCTGACTTCAGGGCCCCGCATACCCATGTTAACTTTCTGTCTCAGTGATCTAATATTGACAGTGGGGTGTTAAAGTCTCCCACTATTATTGTGTGGGAGTCCAAGTCTCTAAGAACTTGCTTTATGAATCTTGGTGCTCCCGTATTGGGTGCATATATATTTAGGATAGTTATCTCTTCTTGTTGCATTGATCCCTTTACCATTATGTAATGCCATTCTTTGTCTTTTTTGATCTTTGTTGGTTTAAAGTCAGTTTTATCAGAGACTAGGATTGCACCCCCGCGGTTTTTTTTTTTTTTTTTTTTTTTTTTTTTGCTTTCCATTTGCTTAGTAAATCTTTCTCCATCCCTTTATTTTGAGCCTATATGTGTTTTTGCATCTGAGATGGGGTCTGCTGAATACAGCAACTGATGTGTCCTGAATCTTTATCCAATTAGCCAGTCTGTGTCTTTTAATTGCGGCATTTAGCCTGTTTACATTTAAGATTAATATTGTTATGTGTGAATTTGATCCTGTCATTATGATACCAGCAGGTTATTTTGCAGACTCTTCAAGGGGAACTATAAACCACTGCTCAAGGAAATGAAGAAACAAACAAATAAAAAAATTCCACGCTCATGGATAGGAAGAATCAATATTGTGAAAATGGCGATATTGCCCAAAGTAATTTATAGATTCAATGCTATCCCCATTAAGCTACCATTGACTTTCTTCACAAAATTAGAAAAACTACTTTAAATTTCATGTGGACCCAAAAAAGAGCTCATATAGCCAAGACAATCTTAAGCAAAAAGAACAAAGTTAGAGGCATCATGCTACCTAAATTAAGGCTACAATAACCAAAACACCATGGCACTGGTACCAAAACGATATATCGACCAATGGAATAGAACAGAGCCCTCAGAAATAACTCCACAGATCTACAAACATCTAATCTTTGACAAACCTGACAAAAACAAGCAATTGGGAAAGGACTTCCTATTTAATAAATGGTACAGGGAAAACTGGCTAACCATATGCAGAAAACTGAAACTGGACCCTTCCTTACACCTTATACAAAAATTAACTCAAGATGGAATAAAGACTTAACTGTTGGACCTAAAACCATAAAAAATCCTAGGTAGTACCATTCAGGATATAGACATGGGCAAAGACTTCATGACTAAAACACCAAAAGCAATGGCAACAAAAGCCAAAATTGACAAATGGGATCTAATTAAACTAAAGAACTTCTGCCCAGCAAAAGAAACTACCATCAGAGTGAACAGGCAGCCTACAGAACGGGAGAAAATTTTTGCAATCTACCCATCGGACAAAGGGATAATGTCCAGAATCTACAAGGAAGTTCAACAAATGTACAAGAAAAAAGCAACCCCATCAAAAAGTGGGCGAAGGATATGAAGAGACACTACTCAAAAGAAGACATTTATGCAGCCAACAAACATGAAAAAAATCTCATCATCACTGGTCAT
>NW_016847862.1:0-794 GCF_001698545.2 Rhinopithecus bieti | reverse complement strand
GCCCAATCAGAGGAAACCCAATCACAGAAAGCCCAATCAGAGGAAGCCCAATCAGAGGAAACCCAATCAATAAGTTCTAGGAGCACCACACTGTGTTCTCCTAACTGCTGGCTCTGAATCATATATGCCTAGAACGAAAGATGGAATTCCCTATTTTTTCCCCCTTTCATTTGATTTTTTTTTTTTTTTTTTTTTTTGAGTCAGAGTCTTGCTCTGTAGCCCAGGCTGGAGTGCAGTGGCATGATCTCGGCTGACTGCAACCTCTGCCTCCCAGGTCCCGGTTCAAGCAATTCTCCTGCCTTAGCCTTCTGAGTAGCTGGGATTACAGGGACACACCACTATTTTTGTATTTTTAGTAGAGACGGGGTTTCACCATGTTGGCCAGGCTGGTCTTGAACTCCTGACCTCATTATCCACCCACCTCGGCCTCCCAAAGTGCTGGGATTACAGGTATGAGCCACTGCGCCCGGCCGTGACTTGATTTGTTATTTTATTCATTTCATTACATTTCATTTTATTTTGAGATAGGGTTTCTCTCCTGTCACCCAGGCTGCAGTGCAGTGGTACAGTCTTGTCTCACTACAACCTCTGCCTCCCAGGCTCAAGCGATTCTCCTGCCTCAGTCCCCCAAGTAGCTGGGAGTACAGGCATGTGCCACCATGCTCTGCTAATTTTTGATTTTAGTAGAGATGGCATTTCACCATGTTGGCCAGGCTGGTCTCAAACTCCTGACCTCATGTGATCCACCCATCTTGGCCTCCCAAAATGCTGGGATTACAGCCGTGAGGCACCAC
>NW_016847861.1:0-285 GCF_001698545.2 Rhinopithecus bieti | reverse complement strand
TTGAACACGTTTTCATGTGCTTATTATAATTTGTAGATCTCTTTGATGAAGTGTCTATTCACATCATTTTCTTGTTTTCTCATGGATTGTTTCCTTATTACTGAGTTTTGAGCATTGTTTATATGTTCTGGATACAAGTTCTTTATCAGACATACAATTTACAGATATTTTCTCCTACTCTGTGACTTGCCTTCATTCTCTTTCTCTCTCTCTCTCTCTCTCTCTCTCTCTCTCTCTCTCTCTCTCTCTCTCTCTCTCCCCCCCCCCCCCCCTCCCCCCCCCCCT
>NW_016847860.1:0-1013 GCF_001698545.2 Rhinopithecus bieti | reverse complement strand
CTGTTTGATTAATCAGCTGATAAGACACCGGGTAAAATCCTGACAATGTGAACACATGATAAGGAAGCTTCAATGGAACAGAGAAAGACTGTCAAAGGGGACAGAAAGGTCTTGGCTCTGGAAAGTTCCAGTTGTCTTTGTAGGAAGGAAGATGATGGAAGACTAATCCTGTCAGACCAAGAAAGAAGACCCATTTAACAAGTTAGTGACATTTTCTTCCCAGAAAGTACAGAATGACTTCAATAATCACAGTCATATATTAGCTGGCAATTGTTCTTGGGTCAATTTTTCTTTCGCCAACATTGCTTTGGATGTAGATGATGCAGGAGGGCACCCAGGTTCCTCAGGACTGTGTCGTGGTGTCTGGTACAAGGAGAAGGGGAGTGGGGGAGGAAGGGGAAAGAAGATGAAGGGGCATGGGAGGAGGTAGTATGGCAGAGGCCTTGGGGCATTCTCAGGACTCATGAGTGCGGTTTCAGAGAGCCTGGTCCCATACACAGGGCTTCACTCCCAAGGTCCCAGTCACTTAGGCCAGGGAAGGCCAAAGCCACAACCATGAACTTTTGTATATGGCAGGGCACACCTTGGACAGCCAAGAAGCTGGAAGCCAGAGGTCATCACAAGGAGAAGCCTCCTCACCTCAAGGGAAGAAAGGAAGGAAATGCATACCCCAGCCTAGAGGAAGGAGTCTAGCCCTTTGTCTCCTGTCCCATTTCTACCTCTGGTGCTGGAGTAAATGAGGGTATGATATGGCATTGGGACGCTGGGACATGTGCTGAGAGAGGTGTTAGTGGATTTTCAATGTCAAAATTCTGCTGGGTTGATTCTTAGAGCCCCTTTCTGCCACTCACATTTTTTGTTAAGGCAGCTTAGCAGCACCAACACCCTTCACACACAACCCAAGGGTGCATATGGTCCTCGTGGCTGAGAGGTCCAGCTTCCTGCTATAGGCTTCTGTTCTGACACAGCCCTCCCCGTCCCTCCCTAAGTAGTCCAGCTCACTGGCTGGACTT
>NW_016847859.1:0-214 GCF_001698545.2 Rhinopithecus bieti | reverse complement strand
GAGAGGGAGTCTTGCTCTGTCGCCCAGGCTGGAGTGCAGTGGTGCCATCTCGGCTCACTACAAGCTCAGCCTCCTGGGTTCACGCCATTCTCCTGCCTCAGCCTTCCAAGTAGCTGGGACAACAGGCGCCCGCCACCACGCCCAGCTAAGTTTTTGTATTTTTAGTAGAGACAGGGTTTCACTGTGTTTAGCCAGGATGGTCTCGATCTCCTGA
>NW_016847858.1:0-1444 GCF_001698545.2 Rhinopithecus bieti | reverse complement strand
GAGATTTGGGTGGAGACACAGAGCCAAACCCTGTCATTCTTCCCCTGGTCTCTCCCAAATCTCTTGTCCTTCTCACATTTCAAAACACAATCACGCATTCCCAACAGTGCCCCAAAGTCTTAACTCATTCCACCGTTAACTCAAAAGTCCAAGTCCAAAGTCTCTCTTGAGACAAGGCAAGTCCCTTCTGTCTATGAGCCTATAAAATAAAAAACAAGTTAGTTACTTTCAAGATACAATGGGGGTACAAGCATTGGGTAAATGCTCCTATTTCCAAAGGGAGAAATTGGTCAAAACAAAGGGAATACAGGTCCCATACAAGTCCAAACCCCAGAAGGTCAGTCATTAAATCTTAAAGCTCCAAAATAATCTGTTTATACATCCAGGCCACTCTGATGCAAAGAATGGGCTCCCAAGGCCTTGGGCAGCTCCACCATTGCGGCTCTGCAGAGCTCAGCTCCCATGGCTGCTCTCACGAGCTGGTGTTCAGTGCCTAAGGCTTTTACATGTGCATGGTGCAAGCTGTCAGTGGATCTACAGTTCTGGGGTTTGAAGGACAGTGGCTCTGTTCTCACAGCTCCCCTAAGCAGTGGCCCAGTGGGGATTCAGTGTCAAGGCTCCAATCCCACATTTTCCCCTCCACACTGCCCTAGTAGAGGTTCTCCATGAGGGCTCTGCTTCTGCAGGAGACTTTGGCTTAGACATCCAGGTGTTTCCATACATCCTCTGAAATGTAGGTAGAGGCTCCCAACCCTCAGTTCTTGCCTTCTGTGCACCCACAGGCCCAACACCGCATGGAAGCTGACAACATGGGGAATTACAATTCAACATGAGATTTGGGTGGGGACACAGAGTCAAATCATATCAGATAGGTAGACATGAAATGAACCAAATGAAATCGTGATGGCTATTATTTCCAGGAAAAACCCAAGGTGCTATAAGTGTCCCGTCCAGCGGGATCCTTAACACAGACCTTGGAGGAGGGGGTGGGAATTTAGAGAGACAAGAGACACAAGAAATGGAGACAAGACAGTATCCTGATCAAGTCTTGTTTGATGGCGGCAGTGCAATGCCTTATATAGGCTGGCAGGGAAGAGGAAGTGCGGCAGAGCAGGTGGGGAGGAGAATAATGAGAGACATCACCAGGCGCATGCTCGGTAGACTTAGTCTTTCCCGGGCGCGGGAAGTTATCTACGTGCGCCCGGGAAAAGTTCGTGCGCACGGGAAAAGTTGATGATGAAGAACCAGGAAGTGCGCCATCTTGTCTCCGCAATGCGGAGCTTAAGCAACAGAGGCCGCGGCAATTTCTGGGCCTCACGGCTCCGGACATATAAGAAAGGAAAAGTAATCATTATATATTATGTGGCATAGCTGTGAGTAATATTTACATAGCCATAGTAATGTAAGTACAATGTAAATTCTAAGTACAAAGTCTTAGGGCTCG
>NW_016847857.1:0-1439 GCF_001698545.2 Rhinopithecus bieti | reverse complement strand
GATTACAGGCTTGAGCCACCTCGCCCAGCAAACCTAATGGGATTTTGTAGGTGAAGTTTATATTTAGGGAAATGCACACATCTTAAGCTTACTATTTGATAAAATTTCAAATGCATACATGTGTGTAACCCACATTTCTAGCAGGATTAGAACATTATCATTACCCCAGAAAGTTCCTTTCCCAGTCAGCTGTGCCTCAATCCTCAGAAATAACCACTATTCTGAATTTTTTTTTCCTTTTTTTCTTTTTTCTTTTTTCTTTTTTTTTTGAGACAGAGTCTCGCTCTGTCACCCAGGCTGGAGTGCAGTGGTGCACTCTCAGCTCACTACAACCTCTGCCTCCAGGGCTCAAGTGATTCTCATGCCTTAGCCTCCCGAGTATCTGTGATTATAGGCGTCTGCCACCACACCCGGCTAATTTTGTATTTTAGTAGAGATGGAATTTCTCCATGTTGGCCAGGCTGGTCTCAAACTCACAACCTCAGGTGATCCATCTGCCTTGGCCTCCCAAAGTGCTGGGCTTGTAGGCGTGAGCCACCATACCCGGCCAGGCTTTATTATTATTATTTATTTATTTATTTATTTTGAGACGGAGTCTTGCTCTGTTGTTCAGGCTGGAGTGCAGTGGCACGATCTCGGCTCACTGTAGCCTCCACCTCCTGGGTTTAATCAATTCTCCTGCCTCAGCCTTCTGAGTAGCTTGGATTACAGGCACCCACCACCATGACTGGGTAATTTTGTGTTTTAGTAGAGACAGGGTTTCCCCATGTTGTCCAGGCTGGTCTCGAACTCCTGACCTCAAGTGATCTGCCCGCCTCGGCCTCCCAAAGTGCTGTGATTACAGGCATGAGCGACCGTGCCCGGCTGGCTTTATTATTTTTTTTTTAGATACAGGGTTTTATTCTGTCATCCAGGCTAGAGTGCAGTGGTGCGATCATAGCTCACTGCAGCCTTGAACTCCTGGGCTAAAGTGATCTTCCCGTGTCAGTCTTCTGAGCAGCTGGGACTACAGGCACCCACCACCACATTTGGCTAATTTATTTTTATTTTTTGTAGAGATGGAGTCTCCCTGTGTTGCCCAGGCTGGTCTTGAACTCTTGGGCTCTCACTTCTCTGGGCCTCTAGTTCTCTAGGTGTGAATGGCTTCCTGCCTCTGCTTCCTAAAGTGCTGGGATTACAGGCATGAGTCACCGTGCCTGGCCTGTTTTTTAACACATAAGTCACCCACCTTCTCATTGTATCATGCATTGGGCCTTTTTAATATCCTTCCACTTATGCGCATTCCTACTGAAAAGCACCAGTGCAAAATTATTTTCAGTTACAGGCAGTAAAACTGAGACTTGAGGAGTCACTGGAAACTGTAGCTTAAAGTTTACAGATGACCCAGAACCACTGTGGTTAGTGAAGAAAAAAATTTTTTTTTTTTTTTTTATTTTGAG
>NW_016847856.1:0-272 GCF_001698545.2 Rhinopithecus bieti | reverse complement strand
CTGCCACTCCTTTTTTTTTTTTTTTTTTTTTGGGGGGGGGCCCCTTTTTTTCCCCGGTTGGGGGGCGGGGGGGCCACTTCGGGTCCCTGCAACCTTCTCCTCCTGGGTTCAAGCAATTCTCATGCCTCGGCCTCCCAAGTAGCTGAGATTACAGTTGTACGTCACTACACCCGGCTAATTTTGTATTTTTAGTAGAGACGGGGCTTCTCCATGTTGGTCAGGTTTGTCTATGAACTCCCGACCTCAGGTGATCTGCTCACCTCGGCCTCCCA
>NW_016847855.1:0-273 GCF_001698545.2 Rhinopithecus bieti | reverse complement strand
ACCCTTTTTTTTTTTTTTTTTTTTTTTTTTTTTTTTTTTGAGATTGAGTCTTGCTCTGTGACCCAGATGGGAGTGCAGCAGTGCAATCTCAGCTCACTGCAACCTCTGCCTGCTGGGTTCAAACGATTCTTCTGCCTCAGCCTCCTGAGTAGCTGGATTACAGGCACCCACCACCACGCCTGGCTAATTTTTGTAATTTTTTTTAGTAGAGCAAAGGTTTCACCGTGTTCGCCAGGATGGTCTCGATCTCCTGACCTCATGATCCGCCTGTCT
>NW_016847854.1:0-1978 GCF_001698545.2 Rhinopithecus bieti | reverse complement strand
CAATCATCTTTTCATCAGGCTCATATCCTATTATTTCTATTTAAAAATGAAACATTACAACATTACTAATTTGCTGCTTTAGTGATAATGAACATTTGTAGACAAGTTTTTGGGGGGCATTCACTTTCATTTCTCTTAGATATATACCTAAGAATGGAAGTGCTGGGTCATATGGTAATTTTATATTTAACTTTTTCATTTTTTATTGAGGTGAAATTCAATTAAATAAAATTCATCATTTCAATAACTTTAAAGTATACAATTCATCAGCTTCTAGTGCATTCACAATATGAGGCAACCAATAACCATATCTAATTCCTGGACATTTTTATCACTGTAAAACAATATCCCATACCCATTAAGCAATCACTCTCCATTTCTCTCTGCCCCTATTCCTTAGAAACAACCAATCTGATTTCCATATCTACGGAGTGGCCTATTCTGGACATTTATATAAATGGAATCATACAATATATGGCTTTTAGTGCCTGGCTTGTTCTATTTAGCAAGTTGTTTTCTAGGTCCCTCCATGTTGTAGCATGAATCAGTACTTTACTCTTCTGAATGATAAAATAATAAATTCCATTGTATGGATATATCACATTAATGGATTAATATTTATGAAGCCATTGATAGACATTTGTATTGATTCCATTTTTTGGTTATATGTGAATAATGCTGCTATAAACATTTATGTACAAGTTATTCAAATACTAGTTTTAAATTCTTTTAGGCACATACCGAGGAATGGGATTGCTAACTTATATGGTAATTATGATTAAAATGTGGGGGAATTGCTACACCGTTTTCTGCAGTGGCTGCATGACTTTAGCCATGCAACATTGTATGAGGGTTCCAGTTTCTCCACATCCTCACCACCACTTATTTTCTCTGTTTCATAGTACCCACTCTAATGAGTATCATATTGTGGTTTTAATTTGCATTTCCCTAACAATTAGTGCTACTGGACTTTTTTTTGCTTTTTTTTTTTTTTTTTTTTTTTTTTTTTTTTTTGACAGGGTCTCACTCGGTCACACATGCTAGAGTGCTGTGGCATGATCACAGCTCACTGCAGCCTTGACCTCCCAGGCTCAAATTATCCTCCCAGTTCAGCCTCCCGAGTAGCTGCAACTTCAGGCTCATGCCACTACACCTGACTAATTTATTTTGTATTTTTTGTAGAGATGGAGTTTTGTCATGTTGCCCAGGCTGGTCTTGAACTCCTGGGCTCAAGACATTTGCCTGCCTTGGCCTCTCAAATTGTTGCGATTACAGGCGTGAGCTACTATGCCCAGCCAAACTATTTTTCAGGTACTTACTGACTATCTGTATTCTTTGGAGAAATGTCTATTGAAGCCCTTTGATTTTTTTTTAACCAGATTATTTATTTATTGTCATTGTTTAGTTGTAGGTGTTCTTTATATTTTTCGGACACTAAACATTTATCAGACATATGATTTGCAAATATTTTCTCCCTTTCTCTGGGCTGCCTTTTTTACTCTGTTGATTGTGTCTTTTCATGTGCAGAAATTTTGAATTTTGGTATAAACTAATTTATCTGTTTATTCTATTGTTGGCTGTCCTTTTGGTGTCATATTCAAAGAGATTCATCCTCTTTTTTAATGTAGGAATTTATAGCTTTAAATGTATCTCTCAGTACTGTTTTTACTGCATTCCACAAGTTTTAACATGTTTTCATTTTAAATCATCTCAAAATATTTTCTAATTTCCTTCATGGTTTCTTCATTGACCCGTTAGTTAAGAGTGCAGTCCTTAAATTACACATATTTGTGAATTTTCCAAACTTTCTACTACTACTATTTTCTAGTTTTATTCCATTTTGGTCAAATAAGATATTTCATATCATTTCAAGCTTTTAAAATTTAATGAAAGTTATTCTGTGTTCTAACATCTCTGGGAGATCGTTTTATGTGCATTTGAGAAGAATGTGTATTTTGTTGTTGTTGGGTAGAATGTC
>NW_016847853.1:0-1187 GCF_001698545.2 Rhinopithecus bieti | reverse complement strand
TTTGATGGTGTCTTGCTCTGTCACCCAGGCTACAATGTAGTGGCGTGATCTCAGATCACTGCAACCTCCACCTCCTGGTTCAAGCAATTCTGCTGTCTCAGCCTCCCAAGTAGCTGGGATTACAGGCATGTGCCGCCATCCCCGGCTAATTTTTTTATTTTTAGTAGAGCCGAGGTTTCGCCATGTTGTCCAGGCTGATTCTGAACCCCTGATCTCAGGTGATCCGCCTGCCTTGGCCTCCCAAAGTGCTGGGATTACAGGTGCGAGCCACGGCACCCTGCAGAGTTTTATATTTTCTTACTGTATCTGTGGTCTGCAAAATATGTTTTTCACCTTCCCTTTAATTTCTTCTTCTTTTTTTTTTCTTAAATGGTTTCATGTAAGAAAATGAATCCTGGATTGTGCATGGTGGCTCATGCCTGTAATCCCCATACTTTGGCAGGCCAAAGTAGGCAGATTGCCTGAGCCTAGGAGTTGACGACCAGCTTGGGCAACATGGCAAAATCCCATCTTTACAAAAAATACAAAAATTCTCTTGGTGTGGCGGCACATGCTTGTAGTACCAGCCTTTCAGGGGTCTGAGGTGGGAGGATCACTTGACTCTGGGAAGTTGAGGCTGCAGTGAGCCAAGGTTTTGCCACTGCACTACACCCTGGGTAATAGAGTAAGACCCTGTCTCAAAAAACGTACCAAAAAAAAAATAATAATAATAATAAAAAGTAAAGAAAATGAATGAATCCTGAATAAATATTAACTCTCCTAAATTTTTGATCAATTAATTTAAAAAATTGTTCCTATATCTTTGCTAAATTTCTTGATCTCATAAAATAATGTGATTTAGGATTATTTGTATCTTTCTAGATTAGAATTCCCAAGGGGATGCAGAAAATGTTGATTGGTTATGAAATCCCATTAAAAGTGGAACATGAGTGTCTAGACCTGTAATCATCTGTTGCTAAGAGATCCAGACCTGTTCCAGTTCATAATCTCTGTAAGACCCAGATATGAAGTTTTCCATGTTATAAAACACATGCCACTCAAATAATTCTTCCTTGTTTTTACTTAAAAAATTTTGGAAACTATTCTTGCTTCCAAGCAGAGATGAACTAAGACAAAAGACAAAGTATTGATTCCTCTTTCTCTCATAATTAGCTACATAATGTTAGGTAAACTTCAAAATGTATTTT
>NW_016847852.1:0-797 GCF_001698545.2 Rhinopithecus bieti | reverse complement strand
TGCGCCCCCGCCCTGCCCCGCCCCGCCCTCCCGCTCCAAGCCGGCTTTGGCCGCCCGGCAGCATCCGCAGCGGCGAGCCCGGGCGGCCGCTCTGGCAGCGCGGTGCCCATACCGGGCGCCGACCCAGCAGCACGGAGCGGGGAGAGAAAGGTGTGAACCCGGAAGTACATCGACTGCCCGCGTCTTAGTGGCAGCACCGGGGCAATAAATCAGGGCCAGCGAAGGAAAGACGCTGCGCGCCGGCTCCCGAACCGCAACTTGTTGCGAGACCTGTCACTTCCCTGCGGTGCCCAGTCCTCGCCCCTCCCAGGCGCTCGCGCCTCCTCTTTTCTTCCTGCTCCTCAGCACGGAGCTCCCCTCGACGTTGCTCACGTGCCAGACTCGGGACCGCGAACGGCGTCCGCACCCGCACGCACACCCGGCCACGCTCGCACTCGCGCGGCCGCGGGGCCGGCTGCTTACCTCCGGGGCCTCATGGTCGCGTCGCTAGCCTGGGTGTGAAAGGGGGAGAGGGTGTGAGGACGTGTGTGGCGTTCAGTCCCGGAGGACTGGGCGGAGGAAGGGGCCTGGAGTCTGTCACTTCCTGAGGGAGCGCGGAGGTCGAGAGACCTGTGAGGCGCGCGGCGTGGCCGGGAGGGTCAGCACATTGTGAGCCGGCAAGGGGACGCGGAACAGCGGGGCCGCGCGCGGCCACCGGGCGGAGAATCCGCTGTCGCCACCGCTCCGCCGCCGCAGCCCGGCGAGTGGCGGGGCGCGGGGAGGAGGGGGCTGAGCCGGGTTGGGGAGCGCGGGGCGCG
>NW_016847851.1:0-795 GCF_001698545.2 Rhinopithecus bieti | reverse complement strand
AAACTACAGAACACTAAGGATTTGAAACTACAGAACACTAAGGATAAAGAGAAGATCCTAAGCTTCCACAGGGGAAGAAAGCCTGAACTTTTACAAAGGAATGAGAATAAGATTGGATTAGTCTTCTCATTAGCTATAGAAAATTGGGAATCACTGTCTTAAAATGTCTGAGGGTAAAATATTTAAAACCTAGAATTCTACACACAGCCAAATTATCAATATAGTTGGAAAATTGAATAAAGAACATTTGTAGTCAAGAAATAACTTAGAAAAATTGCCTCCCACCTACTTGGCTTTAAGAGGTTACTTGAGCAAAATAGTGGAGAAGAGAGAGGAGGTGATCCAAAAATAACATGAGATCCTATACAGAAAATGTTGGCTACAGCCCAGAAAATAATGAAGGGATGTTTCAGTCTGCGTTTTGTGTAGAGAGTTTGGATAAGTATTTGTCAAGATTGGAGTAGAAAAGAAGATGGCTCATGGAGACAGGCATTTAAATAAATAATAGATTCTAAGGATTTGGTACCATTCTTGAGAATATGAGAAACCTATGAAGCCAACAATAATAGACAATTCAAGAAAAAAAGAAAGGCAATAGGAAACTCTAGGAAAAACAAAAGGCTGCATGAGAGGAATTACAATTATGGTTGTGCAATAAATAATATTTATTTCATCGTGACAATTTAAAGCCTTTCTTGATTTTCAATTTTATGTTGATCTTATAAAAAAGTACAAAAATCTTATTTGTATGAATTAAAAGCAGAATATAAGGTCATCAATTGCAATAATTTTTAT
>NW_016847850.1:0-639 GCF_001698545.2 Rhinopithecus bieti | reverse complement strand
TTTTTTGAGACAGAGTCTTGCTCTGTCTCCCAGGCTGGAGTGCAGTGGCTCCATCTGGGCTCACTGCAAGCTCTGCCTCCTGGTTCACGCCATTCTCCTGCCTCAGACTCCCAAGCAGCTGGGACTACAGGCGCCCGCCACTACGCCCGGCTAATTTTTTGTATTTTTAGTAGAGACGGGGTTTCACCGTGTTAGCCAGGATGGTCTCGATCTCCTGACCTCGTGATCCTCCCACCTCAGGCTCCCAAAGTGCTGGGATTACAGGCTTGAGCCACCGCACCCAGCGGCTCCTTTTTTATAGTGTTTTCAACAAGAGTAGAATCCCAACATTTAAAAAAAAGTTAATCCTATAAATTAAGAGCTACTATTAGCTAACATATGACTCTGGATTTCCAATTAAATATTAAAAATAAATTCTTATATGTTCTAGATTGCTTCTGCCTGTCTCTGATATCAGTGGTATAATCTATATCATATATATCATATGATATATATGAGATATATGAGATATATGATATATATGAGCTATATGAGATATATGAGATATATGATATATATGATATCCAATATATATGATATATATGATATACGATATATATGATATGTGATATATATGATATAATAATTATAATATAGATT
>NW_016847849.1:0-251 GCF_001698545.2 Rhinopithecus bieti | reverse complement strand
TGGGGTGATGGTGGTGGTGGTGGTGGGGGTGATGGTGGTAGTGGTGGTGGTGATGGTGGTATTGGTGATGGTGGTGTGGTGATGGTGATGCTGATAGTTGTGGTGGTGGTTGTGGTGATGGTGTTGGTGGTAGTGACGGAGGTGGTGGTGATGGTGGCAGTGGTGGTGGTGGTAGTGATGGTGGTTTAAGTGGTAGTGGTGATGGTGGTGGTGGTGATGGTGATAGCTGTGGTGTTGGTGGTGGTGGTGAT
>NW_016847848.1:0-794 GCF_001698545.2 Rhinopithecus bieti | reverse complement strand
ATCATGTTTAAGCAGAAATAGCTGGATTTGGCTTATAGAAATTACATACATAAATTTACCAGAGATTATCATCACATTATGTATTAATGTATTTCAATTCAAAATAACAATTTTAAGCTATTAATAAAAAAAGAACAATTATGGAGTGTTGGATACTAATTTATAAAATCTGGTGTAATCTTTTTTTTTTTTTGAGACGGAGTCTTGCTCTGTTGCCTGGGCTGGAGTGCAGTGGCACGATCTCTGCTCACTGCAAGCTCCGCCTCCCAGGTTCATGCCATTCTCCTGCCTCAGCCTCCCAAGTAGCTGGGACTACAGGCACCCGCCACCATGCTTGGCTAATTTTTAATTTTTTTTTGTATTTTAGTAGAGACGGAGTTTCACCGTGTTAGCCAGGATGGTCTTGATCTTCTAACCCTGTGATCCACCCACCTCAGCCTCCCAAATTGCTGGGATTACAAGTGTGAGCCACCGTGCCCAGCCTGGTGTAATCATTTTTAAGTAATGAAGACAAATCACTAAGTGTTGCTACATGTTGGTACAAGATTCATTTTGGATACATTCTCATAATTAAAGTATATTTTCTGCATTTTCCAAAATATATTGAATTAGTGATGTCTATCAAGTATTTCATTTAACATAACCACAAAAGCTTTAAGAGCTGGAATAGAACATACTAAAGTGTTTCAAATGTGAAGAGCTATTTTTTTCAGTATGTTTGTGAATCTGCCAAGAGTGTATGCCTTTTCTTCCTTGCTTGTGTCATCACAGAAGTCTATTTATATATATATATA
>NW_016847847.1:0-1187 GCF_001698545.2 Rhinopithecus bieti | reverse complement strand
TTGCCGGGCGTCTGTAATCCCAGCTACTCAGGAGGCTGAGGCAGGAGAATCGCTTGAATCCGGGAGGTGGAGGTTGCAGTGAGCCGAGATCGTGCCATTGCACTCCAGCCTGGGCGACAAGAATGAGACTCCGTCTCAATAATAATAATATTAATAACAAGAGGCCGGACACGGTGGCTCACGCCTGTAATCCCAACACTTTGGGAGGCTGAGACGGGCGGATCACTAGGTCAGGAGATCGAGTCCATCCTGGCTAACACGGTGAAACCCCGTCTCTACTAAAAACACAAAAAATTAGCCGGGCGTGGTGGCGGGCGCCTGTAGTCCCAGCTACGGGGGAGGCTGGGGCAGGAGAATGGCGTGAACCTGGGAGGCGGAGCTTGCAGTGAGTCAAGATCGAGCCTGGACGAAAGAGAGAGACTCCGTCTCGAATAATAATAACAAACATAACACAGAGTAAAAAGCAAAAGCCTTTTTCAGTCCTCCTCCAACCCTGAACTCTTCCCCAGATGTCACCAATACTACTGAGTTTGGGGTGCATTCTTCCATATATAAATGGATAAAGAGACATATCCAAGTCCATCCTATATATTAGATTAGTCCCATTTTGCAGATGAGCAAACTGCACCACACAGAGGTGGAAGTATTTGTGGAAGACCACACAGCCGGCAAGTGCTGGAGCTGAGATTCAAAACCACATCACTCTGACTCAGAAGTCAGCACGGTGTCCTTCCGCTGAGTCCCTAGTGTAAAACCTTACTGAGGGAAAAACCGAAGCTCATAGAAGTTCCAGCAATCGGAACCACAGGGTTCACTGCCCAACACGGGAGATGTAGGAGTGACTGAGCTTGCAGGTGAGGCTGCGTGGAGGAGAGAGCCTGGACCCACGCGGATCCGGGGCCGCGGGCACCTACGTCCAGGGCGCCGCCCTCCCGGACCAGCGGCTCTCCCAGGCCGCCTAGCTCCAGGCGCCCCTGGAGGCCGCCCGCGCCGCGCCGCGCCGCGCTCGCACCGCTCACCCGAGCCACTCGGAGGCCCGGGCTGCTTAAGTCCCTAATCCCAGCCGGGCACGAGGACAGCGCTCGGGAGCGACCGCAGCCTCCGACCCCGGCTGGGCCAGCCAGGGCTTCTGCTCACGCAGCCGTCCGGGGGCGCCCGGCGCGCAGCCCGGGGTGGGTGGTCCTGGC
>NW_016847846.1:0-1187 GCF_001698545.2 Rhinopithecus bieti | reverse complement strand
AATAGCATTTAGCTGAATTTCTTTTTTTCTCTTATCATCTAAACACTTCTGTTTTATAATTTAGTTTAGTCCATTTAAAAATACATGATTACATATGCATTTGTATGTATTGTTAATGATTTGTTTTGTGTTTTCTACTTACGTGGCTTTTTTCTTTATCTCTTTTTCTTGAACTCCTGGCCTCAAGCAATCCTCCCACCTCCGTCTCCCAAAGTGCTGGGATTTCAGACCTGAGTCACCACTCCGGCCTCTTTACCTTTTTTCTTTTTCTCCTTTCCTGCCTTCTAGGTTTGCCATTCTCATCTTTTCTCCATCTTCTGGTTTGAAGTCTGACCTCTCCAGAATGATTTTTCATTTGATTATGTCAGTAGCCCCAGTCTGTGATCATTCTGCATGTGGCGAGTTTTGGGGAATGGTTTCTGGATCAAATGGGTAATGTAAATTCAAACCATAAACCTGTTTTTTGAAGATAAGCTTATGTTAATAAATTCTTAGAGGAGACTCCCTACCCACCCCCCAAACCCTGAAAAGAAAGCAACATGATATAGACAACTTCTTGTGCCAGTTGTTTGTGAGCTTCTACTTCTTCCTTTTATTGCAGTTGCAGCTGTTCAAGACTCATTTTTCTGAGGAATTTCTCAGTTTCAGCTCCACACTTAATGTATACTCTAGGCCATATCTTGCCTCTACTTGGACTTTAGCACTCAAACTTTAAACTTGTTCTGACCAGCAACATTCTTCAATGTGCCCGCAGTTTCAGCTCTGGGTATTATTTCTCTGGCTTTCAATTTTCTCTTCTTTCTTTGCCACTGGTAATCTCCTTTACTTTCACTGGAGCACAGCTAGGCATTTAAAAAGATGTTTGCTACATTTTCCCAACATTCCTAGCTGTTTTGTAGTTGGGGGATTTTCAGATTCTCTAGTCTGCCATATTTGTAGAAATGGAAGTTGAACTTCAAAATTTTTAATACTTTTTTCCTAACAAGTTATTTAGGTTTTCACTTGATCAGGACGACAAGGACCTTGAGATTCACTAACCCTATTTTGTTATCAAGCTTTTCTCTAAAACTCAAAACCAGTTAATGTTTTATTTTTATAATAAAATTTTAATTCATTTTACTGATGATTTATTTGTTCAGCATTGTTTTTTTCCACCAGATGACTTCCTTCTGGATTCTATTTTTTTT
>NW_016847845.1:0-290 GCF_001698545.2 Rhinopithecus bieti | reverse complement strand
TTTTTTTTTTTTTTTTTTTTGAGACAGAGTGTTGCTCTGTCACCCAGGCTGGAGTGCAGTGGCATGATCTCCGCTCACTGCAAGCTCCGCCTCCCAGGTTCACGCCATTTTCCTGCCTCAGCCTCCCCAGCAGCTGGGACTACAGGCGCCCGCCACCACGCCTGGCTAATTTTTTGTATTTTAGTAGAGACGGGGTTTCACTGTATTAGCCAGGATGGTCTTGATCTCCTGACTTCGTGATCCGCCCGCCTCGGCTTCCCAAAGTGCTAGGATTACAGGCGTGAGCCACC
>NW_016847843.1:0-1011 GCF_001698545.2 Rhinopithecus bieti | reverse complement strand
GCCTCCCGGATTCACGCCATTCTCCTGCCTCAGCCTCCCGTGTAGCTGGGACTACAGGCACCCGCCACCGCGCCCGGCTAATTTTGTATTTTAGTAGAGACAGGGTTTCACCGTGTTAGTCAGGATGGTCTCGATCTCCTAACCTCGTGATCCGCCCGTCTCGGCCTCCCAAAGTGCTGGGATTACAGGTGTGAGCCACCGCGCCCGGCCGCTTACCTATTTTTTATGAGCTCATACCGTAATGTGTTTTTTCAACTTATCAGTGATTTGAAGCTCACCATAATGTATTTTTATACAAGTAAATTAGTAACATTTTTCCACATCAAGAGTTCCGTTTCTGTAATGTGATTTTAACAGCTACATAGGATTCTTTTGTATGACTGCAGCATAATTAATGAATTGATCCCCTATGGCGGGACATGTGGATTGTTTTCAGCTTTCCTTTATTCCAAGCAGAACTGTGATCAACATTTTTAGAGTTACAGCCTTGCATGTTTTCTCAGTTATTTCCTCAGGATAGATTCCCAGAAGTAGAATTACAACGTTCCTTTTGATAGAGTGCTGAGATCATGGGTAAGCACCGAGTGTGTGCAGGTCCCAGTGGTGGGTTAGGAACAGGCAGTATCCTCTGTTCCCTTCCCACAGGGAGGGCACATTTCACGTGCCCCACAGTGCTTCTACTAGTCTCCTTGATGAATTACCACAAACGTTGTGCCTTCAAACAACAGAAATTTATCTCTCAGTTCTGGAGGCCAGAAGTTTGAAATCAGACTGGACATGGTGGTTCATGCCTGTAATCCCAGTACTTTGGGTGGCCAAGGCCAGTGGAGAGCCTGAGGTCAGGAGTTTGAGACCAGTCTGGCCAACATGGTGAAACCCCATCTCCACTAAAAATACAAAAAATTAGCTGGGCATGGTGGCGGGCGCCTGTAATTCCAGCTACTCAAGAGGCTGAGGTGGATTAGAGACTTAAATGTTAGACCTAAAACCATAAAAACCCTAGAAGAAAAC
>NW_016847841.1:0-658 GCF_001698545.2 Rhinopithecus bieti | reverse complement strand
GTTCCGACAGTCCCGACCACAGTGGGGAAGCTGGGAAGTCCGTGCATGGTGTTGGTCTGGAGCGGCTTTTCTAGGAGTGGGAGGGCAATAGGCGGGGCACGGGTGTGTCGGGGGGCGTTCCGCAGGTGCGACCAGGTAAATATTGATCTCTTCGGATTGACAACACCTGGCGCATGCCTAGTTGGTCTGCACCTTCCCAGGTCACCAGCTGCATTTCATGCGTGCGGGAAAAGTTGGGGGATGAAGAACCTGGAAGTGCACCATCTTGCCTCCGTTCATCCAAACAGAAAGTAGTTTACAGACTAATATTACTCATGATAATAGAAGATGTCCGGAGCCATGAGGCCTGGAATTAGCCGACCTCTGTTGCTCGATCTCTGCAAAGCGGAGACAAGATGGCACATTTCCGGGTTCTTTATTACAAGCCCTTCCCGCGCGTGCCTAAACCCTTCCCGTGCGTGCCTAAACATTTCCCGCGAGCGCCTAAAGCTTTTCCCGTGCGCGCCTAAACTGTTCCCGCACGTGCGCAAGCCTTTCCCACGCGCGCGCAAACTTTTCGCGCCCAGGAAGATATGTAGCCTAGGGCGCAGGTGCAATCCCACGTCCGGGAAAATTACAAACCCACGGCGTATGCACAATTGTAATTTGAGTAAACCCA
>NW_016847840.1:0-2116 GCF_001698545.2 Rhinopithecus bieti | reverse complement strand
GAATACCATTGACTTTATAAATTAGCTTTGCCAGTATGATAATTTTCACAATATTAATCATTCTTATATGTAAGCATGGAAGTTTTTCCATTTATTTATGTTCTCTCTTATTTCCTTGAGCAGTGGTTTGTAGTTCTCCTTCAATAAGTCTTTTAAATCCCTTGGAAGTTGTATTCCTAGTTATTTTATTTTCTTGGTAGAAATTGTGAATTGAATTCACTCATGATTTGGCTCTCTCTTATTGGTGTATAGGAAGGCTTGTGTTGTTTGCACATTTGTTTTGTAGTCTGAGATGGCTGGAGTTGCTTATCAGCTTAAGGAGTTTTTGAGTTCTTGACGATGGGGTGTTCAAACTATGTATAGTAGTTTTCTACACGATTCTATATGATCATAATCATGTCATCTGTAAACTGGGGTCACTTGATTTCATCTCTTGTTACTTGGATATCCTTTATTTCTTTCCTTTCCTGATTTCCCTGTACATAAATACCAATACTATGTTGAAAAGTAGTGGTGAGAGAGGTCATACTTGTCTTGTGCCAGATTTCAAAGGAATGCTTCCAGCTTTTAAACATTCAATATGATATTGCCTATGAATTTGCATAAATTGCTTGTATTATTTTGTGATATGTGTCATTAATATGTAGTTTATTTAGTGATTTTACCATAAATAGATGTTGAATTTTATCGAAGGGGTTTTCTGTATCTATAGTGATCATCATTTGCTTCTTTGCCATGGGTTCTGTTCATGAGATGGACTACATTTACTGATTTACATATGTTAAGCCATTCTGGCATCCGAAGATTGGAGCTGACTTGTTCATGTTGGATAAGATTTTGATGTGCGGCTGGAGTCAATTTGTCACTATCTTATTGTGGATGTTCACATCGATGTTGATCGGGGTATTGGCATGAAATTTTCTCTTTTTTGTGTTTCTGACAGGTTTTGGTATCATGAGGATGCTGGCCTCAAAATGAATTAGAGAGGATTCTCTCATTTTCTAGTTTTTGGAGTGTTTTCAGATAGAATTATACCAGCTATTCTTTATATATCTGGTAGAATTCAACTGTGAATCTAAACTGTAGAATCAACTGTGTGATCCTAAGCTTTTTTTTTTTGGTTGGTAGTCTATTAATTATTGCCTCACTTTCAGAATTTCTTTTTGATCTATTCAGAGATTCAACTTTTCTTGGATTATTCTTGGAAAGGTGTACATGTCTCATAATTTACTCATGTCTTCAGGGTTTTCTGTTACATTTGCATACAGGTGTTTACAGCATTATCTGATTGTAGTTTGTATTTCTGTGTGATCATTAGTGACAACCCCGTAATTTTTTTTGTGAAGTCTATTTGATTCTTCTGTCTTTTATTCTTTATTCTTCTGGCTAGCAGTCCATCTCTGTTGTCAATCTTTTGAAAATAATCTCCTCCTGGATTCAGTGATTTTTTGAAGGTTGCAGTAGTTGTTACCAGATGTCCCTTTACATATTTAATGTTTCTTTTAGGAGTTTTTGTAAGGCACACATGGTGCTGACAACACTTTTCTACATTTGTTTCTCTGTAAATTATTTTATGTTCCCTTTGATTATAAAGCTTCATTTGGATGGATATAAAATTCTGGTTTGAAAATTCTTCACTTTAAAATCAGTGAATATTTGCCCCCTCTTTCTTGCGGCATGTAGTGTTTCTGCAGAGATATCTGCTGTTAGTTGGATGGGCTTCCCTTTGTAAGTATCCTGATCTTTCTCTCAGGCTGCTCTTAATATTTTTTTCCTTTTTTATTTTCTGTTTTGTATAGTCTCACAATTATGTGTCTTGGGGTTATTCTTCTTATGAAGTATCTGAGTGGTGTTCTCTGTATTTCCTGAATTTGTATGTTGACCTCTTTTAGTATGTTGGGGAAGTTTTCCTGTGTAATATTCTGAAGTGTGCTTTTCAACTCGGATCAATTCTCCTCATCACTTTTGGGTCAACAAATCAATCACAGGTTTGATCATCTCACATAGTCCCATATTTCTGGAAAGTTTTGTTTTCTCCTTTTTCACTATTTTTTCTCTAATCTTGTCCTCATATTTTATTTCATTAAGTTGATCTTCAATCAGTCGTATTCTTCCT
>NW_016847839.1:0-1479 GCF_001698545.2 Rhinopithecus bieti | reverse complement strand
TATACAAATTGTATAATTTGGGGAGAATTCTTTATGATGTAATGCTCTCTTAACAATGAACATGGGATATTTGCTTAGATCTCTTTAGGTGTTTTTAAAAAGATTCTTTAGTGAAAGTCATCTTATACCTTAAATATTTCCTTTAAAAGATAGTGATAAATTATTATATAGTTTTATTTTAAAACATTAAAATACATGTTATAATTGGTTATTTCTGCTATAGAATAATGCTACTGATTTTAAATTTTGGATCTTACATCCTTGCTAACTCATTATAAATTTTATAACCGTTTTTTTAAAAAAAAAAATAACAAGATCTCTCTGTCACCCAGGATGGAGGGCAGTGGTACAATCTTGGCTTACTGCAACCTTTGCCTACCAGACTTAAGGGAACATTTCATCTCAGCATCATGCATAGCTGAGACTGCAGACGTGCACCACCACACCTGATTAATTTTGTATTTTTTGTAGAGACAGGTTTTGCTATGTTGTCCAGGTTGGTCTTAAATTCCCGAGCTCAAGTGATCTGCCCCTCTCCCAAAGTGTTGGTATTACAGGCATGAGTCATGTCCAGCTTTTATAATTTTCTTTTGGTCATGATAGATGTTCTATGTGAATACTCATATTGTATACAAATAATGTCAAAATTATTTTTTCACTTTCTTGAATATTATTCTTATGCATTGGACAGGACTTTCAGTGGTTCAATGATTTTGTTCTTGATTTTAATGGAAATTATTATACATTTTACATTAAATATGATAATTATTAGAGATTTCTCTGTAGATTACTTAAATCAGGTTTTCAAATTTCATTTTCTCCAAATTTTCTGAGAGCTTTGGTTATGAAAACATAAAATTAATATATGATTTCTTTATCTACTAAGATTACCGTGAACTTTTCCTCTCCTATGCTCTATTAATATTATGAATAAAATTTTAGATATTTGAGAAATCTATTTTGGGACAGGTATTCCTTGACATGACTGCTTGTTTTCTAATATTCTGTTGAATTCAGTTAACTAGTATTTTAGTTAGTATTATTTTGGTCTTATTTCATAAGTGGAAATGATCTGTAATATTCTTTTAATATTCTTTGATTTTTTTGTGTCAAGATCATATTAGTTTCACAACATGATACTGGTACAAAACAGACACATAGACCAATGGAATAGGTTAGAGAACCTAGCACTAAGGTTGCACACCTACAATTACATGATCTTTGATGAAGTTTACAAAAGCAAGCAGTGGGGAAGGACTCCCCATTCAATAAAAGTGCTGGTATAACTGGCTAGCCACATGCAGAAGAAGAAAACTGGACCCTCTGCCTTTCATGACATACAAAAATCAACTCAAGATGAATTAAAGATTTAAATGTAAGACCTCAAACTATAAGAAATCTAGAAGAAAATCTAGAAAATATAATTCTGGACATAAGCCTTGTCAAAGAATTTATCACTAAGTCCTCAAAAGCGATTAA
>NW_016847838.1:0-658 GCF_001698545.2 Rhinopithecus bieti | reverse complement strand
TGATTGGTGTACCTGAAAGTGATGGGGAGAGTGGAACCAAGTTGGAAAACACTTCTCAGGATATTATCCAGGAAAACTTCCCCAACCTAGAAAGGCAGGCCAACATTTAAATTTAGGAAATGCAGAGAACACCATAAAGATATTCCTCAAGAAGAGCAAGCCCAAGACACATCATTGTCAGATTCACCAAGGTTGAAATGAAGGAAAAAATGTTAAGGGCAGCCAGAGAGAAAGGTCTGGTTACCCACAGAGGGAAGCCCATCAGACTAACAGCAGATCTCTCAGCAGAAACTCTACAAGCCAGAAGAGAGTGGGGCCAATATTCAACATTCTTAAAGAAAAGAATTTTCAACCCAGAATTTCATATCCAGCCAAACTATGCTTCATAAGTGAAGGAGAAGTAAAATCCTTTACAGACAAGCAAATGCTGAGAGATTTTGTCACCACCAGGCCTGCCTTACAAGAGCTCCTGAGGGAAGCACTAAACATGGAAAGGCACAACCAGTACCAGCCACTGCAAAAACATGCAAAATTGTAAAGACCATCGATGCTAGGAAGAAACTGCATTAATTAATGGGTAAAATAATTAGCTAACATCATAATGATAGGATCAAATTCACATATAATGATATTAACCTTAAACGTAAATGGGCCAAAT
>NW_016847837.1:0-659 GCF_001698545.2 Rhinopithecus bieti | reverse complement strand
CTGTTTATATGATGGATTATGTTTATTGATTTGCATATGTTGAACTATCTTTGCATCCCAGGGATGAAGCCAACTTGATAGTGGTGGATAAGCTTTCTGATGTGCTGCTGGATTCGGTGTGCCAGTATTTTATTGAGGATTTTTGCATCAATGTGCATCAGGGATATTGGTCTAAAATTCTCTTTTTTTGTTGTGTCTCTGCCAGGCTTTGGTATCAGGATGATGCTGATCTCATAAAATGAGTTAGGGAGAATTCCCTCTTTTTCTATTGATTGGAATAGTTTCAGAAGGAATGGTACCAGCTCCTTCTTGTATCTCTGGTAGAACTCAGCTGTGAATCTGTCTGGTCCTGGACTTTTTTTGGTTGGTAAGCTATTACTGCCTCAATTTCAGAGCCCGTTGTTGGTCTATTCAGGGATTCAACTTATTCCTGGTTTAGTCTTGGGAGGGTGTATGTGTCCAGAAATTTATCCATTTCTTCTAGATTATCTAGTTTATTTGCATAGAGTTGTTTATAGTGTTCTCTCATGGTAGTTTGTATTTCTGTGGGATTGGTGGTGACATCCCCGTTATCATTGTTTATTGTGTCTATTTGATTCTTCTCTTTTCTTCATTAGTCTTGCTAGCTGTCTATCAATTTTGTTGATCTTTTCACAAAA